>NW_019392888.1:117500-421725 GCF_000648675.2 Cimex lectularius | reverse complement strand
CAATGACATAAGTGCCAAGCTGAAATGAAAAGAGCACGTTGAAAGAAAGGACATAATACTTTTAGGGTATACAAAACTATGCTGAACCATTGGGCCCAACAGCATTGGGTCAGTTATTGGATCTTCACTCGCGGGTTTGTTGAATTACTCAAACGCGGCACTGCGCCATAGTCGGTGAGGATAGTTCAGCAGTTCAGTAAGTTCAAGAACCGTTCAACAAACCCGCGAGTGAAGGCGAAGCCAATAAATGACCCAATTGCAGGGTTCAGCATGAGTCCACCGGCTCGCAGACCAACACCTAAACCCAACTATAGAAAAGTTTGCTTGGAAGTGGCCCCTGCTTTACAATACAAAATCAAATACATAAAATACATTTAAGTCTTAAAGTCTTGCATGTAGCATTGAACCATGGGCCTGTACAAAACACAGAAATACAAAAATTATAGAAATACTTACAAATAAAAGTCTACTTAAAATGGGTAATGCACCTTAATTAGTAAGAAATAAGAACTTACATAGGGATCATAAAATCCTAGAGGTCACGGCCAAAATTTAAAGATTTGTCGCTAGATTTCGGCCTCGCCTCTGCCTATACCAGAACGTAGAAGCAACGAAACTCCGAAACAACCGGAGCCGTGTCATGAGATTGAAAAGGCCAAATCTATTTGTAGTTGTGAATTGAAATATTTATTGTTTAGCGAAGTGTAAATTTTGTTTTAACAATGGTTGGTTAGTTAAGTGCACTAATAAAAAGATTCTTGTCCCGGACACCCGATGTTAGACGTAAACTCCTTCTGTATGACATGAATTAAGCAAATAATATACATATATAATTGATAGAGAAGAAGTTAGTTCAATTTACAAATGCTATTTCAAGGAAGGCTAATATAGGCTGATTTAGATATACTTTGATACATATACATATTACATAAGACATGGCCGGGTTATTACAAGCTGGTTCTTCTAATGAATAATAAAAAG
Source organism: Cimex lectularius (assembly GCF_000648675.2). Classification (NCBI taxonomy): domain Eukaryota; kingdom Metazoa; phylum Arthropoda; class Insecta; order Hemiptera; family Cimicidae; genus Cimex; species Cimex lectularius. The sequence goes on along the minus strand of NW_019392888.1, from coordinate 420,744 downwards.
TATTTTTGCATAACAGTTGTCCGAGAAACCCACATTAGGAAAAAGTCGTGCTTCGGTGTTAACAAACATTAAATATTCACAACTTTATTTTTTCTCTTGAATCCTTTTTGGCTCTTTAAATTAAATCCTTGTTCTTTTTTCTGCCCTTCTTCGCCCATTAACGGAAAATGGCGAAAATAATAATTTCTCTCTTATAATTATAAAAGGGACAAAAAAAAAAATCTGCAGCCTCTCGTAACGACCGTTAAATTACTTTGAGGCATCGTGCTGAAACAACCTGTTGCACGACTGATGTTAGCATACAATTATGTAGCAATTATGTAAACTTTATCGAAAAAAAGTAAACTTTATTGTGAAGCCGACGTAGGCAAGAATACTTGCAAGGTTGCTAACAGTAATATCTTCTAACTGAGGTTGAATTTTCCTCGAACCAAAAAGAAAAAACCATTAAATATACCTTCTTACTTTAATCATATTGAGTGTTTTTATAATGTAATTGAAAAATAGGCAAAGTAAACTAATATTATACGAACGATATTATTTAAACTACTGAAAACTGTATTATCAATTTTCTTCTATTTTCTATTTTTCTTGTACTTTATGATTCATTTGTTTTAAATGTTTTGAAAAATAAAAATAAATTAACTTATGTTAATAAATAAAAAAATTAATTCAATGTTTTCTTAAATGAGTAGCGTATTTAATTATTTGTTCTGTGGAAAAAATTGACTCCAAGTACAAAATTTCTATTAGTCTTGACGATACATTTTATGACGTTCGATCTGATCATAGTCGTCGATAAATTTTTTTTTCAATAAGTTTTTAATTTAGTTGATTGAATTTCTTCTATAATAAAACGTTGCATAACTCACTTTTTTATTCTTTCTATTATCACACCGTGTTCAGCGAATGTACTTTTGTAATTACTTTTTTTGAGGGGTCTCACTACTCATATACAGGATGTGTAAACTTCTATAGTCCACCCATTTACTTCGGAAACGAGTAATTTTAGCAAAAAATGGTCTTATGCAAAGCCCAAGTCAATTTTGTCTAGGAATCGCGTGGTGGTAACAGATTTAACATAACTTTCTTATCCAGCTGGGAAATGACACTGACTTTGTTATTTTTATTGTACAAAATGATTCTAGAGCTTATTTTATGCCACTTTTCTGAAAGGAAAATTTTTATTGGATCGACAATCTCGAGTTATGCCCGACGGATTGACGCGTGAGTGGGGTATATTTTTTGTAACAACATGATAGCCCTCCCCGTTTATTTCGAAAATTAGCATTGGCTAAGGAGGATAGGAATCGCCTCAGAATAGGGTAGTGATCATGGTGTTGGGTTGCTTTTGCTTGTGTTAATTTAAAGCTTATATTAATTGAAAAAAACCTCTTTTTACAAAAAAGGATTTTTTAAAATCAACATTGAATCCATTTTATTTTTAAACTCTCAGTTGTTATTATGTATTGTTGCAGATTTGACCATTTAGTAAAATTTGTTTTTATAATAAATGCTCAAACACGCTCTCTGTTTGATGCGCAGATCTCAGCTCGTTTCAGGAATTCTTAATTTGTAGCCTTTTCTATTATTTCTGGGCGGATTTCTCCGCAAAGCCAAACAATCCGTTGTTCCAAATCTTGGCCAGTCAATAGTGGAGATAGAATGACATAACTAATTTCTTAACTGCCCTCCAAAGAAAATAATCAAATATCAAATAAGTCAAATCTGGCGACCTTGGAGGGCACGAAAAAATTACAATAAGAGAGGTCATTGACATTCGAAATTTAACTAGACGAAACAGAACATCGGCACATTGATATTTTTAAATAGATATTTACAATTAGATACGAAAGCTAAAACAAAATGGAAGATAATACCATAACTTGGTCAAAACAACTGAGAGCATCTTTTCTGGTTGCGAAAAAAAATCGGCCAAAACTCAGAAATGGTCCACCCTATCAAACTTTCCCCTCAGTAAAAGTGGTATAAAATAAGTTCTATAATCGAATTTTCCAATAAAAATATGGATTCTCCTTTAAAATGGCAAAGTTAGTGTCATTTTCCAGCTAGAAGAGAAAGTTATAAGAAGTTGATACACCCTGTATGTTGGAAAACGCTTATGGAACATCCACTTCATCCCAAATGTGATTAAAGGGATACATTTTGGGAGCATATGTTTTTAGAAATTCAACAAATATCCAATCTTGCTTATATACTTAAGCTGGTACGTTAAAGAAAGCAAAGAGCAAAGAGCAAAGAGCAATCACATCTCAAGAACAATGCGGAAAGACCAAGTCAACTTGCATGTCTGACAGTCTAGTTGCTTTTTGTTGTTGTTAATGTTATTTAATATATATGTACTTCAAAACTAACTAATACATTTTTATTTAAGAAAGATTATTTATTATAAAGAAAATGGTTAAATTTATAGGGAGGTTATTGGGGATATAGACTCATTAACCTTTCTCTTAGGCAGTCATTAAACTGGTAATAACCTCAACTCAACAAAACCTAGGTTTTTACCAAAAGATAGGTCACGATAGCTCAAGTGGTAGGGCAGCGGTGTATCTAGCCGAAGAACGTGGGTTCGAATCCCGCTCGTGCCACTGACTTTTTTATCTCAACTAAAAACCTTAATTAATTGTAAGATATTAATTGGTCAACCGGACCACGAAACTAGTGAAAATAACTATAATAAGAGTTTCAATGGTTTGCAGGATAACCGAGAACAGCTGCGGGTGTTAAGGTTTTTGCTTGAAAGGCTTAAACAGTATGGGAAAGCAGCCCAGGAATAAAATTTGTGATTAATTGGATGACCAAAATGACATTTATATATATAATATTTTTACATCTTATCAAACAAAAGAATCCACTTACGAATTGGATGTACAGTTTTCATACATGTAAAAACCTTTACTGGAACGTGGATCAGTTGGAGAATCTTTGAGGGTGGACATTCCGTCCGTATGAGCGACTTTAGATGCAGAAAAGGGGAAAAGATGGCATAAATGGAATGCCAAGGCGGAGGAGAGTTCGGATTTGCGAGGGTCAGCCCGGGTGGATGTTGAGGGTGGTGCTTATCACCAGATTGCACCAATATATCAGGACGACCAGCTCAGTCACCTTCTACCGACGCATTTACCGCCTTTTCGGCCCCATATAACAAACCCTTTTCACTTCCTGCCAAGGAAATCATTTCGAGTTTCTTGACCTCTCTTTGCTGCTTCGAGAAGAATCGACGAAAGGAAAATAAAAATAATACAAGAAACCCAATTTAACATCATGTCCTATGGGTATGATTGAACTGAGAAACGTTTAAGTTTGCACAAGAATATCAGTTAATTTGAATAAATGAAATGTCTTTTCGAGTAAATATGTAAATTAATATATATTGCATGGATAAATATTTGAAATATTTAGAAAAATTCTATCTCTCATATTTCTTTCTTTATGCATTATTCAGATTGTAACGTACGACATGAACGAGAAGATTAAGAAGGTTTAATAAATAAATATGATATAAATAAAAATAAGAATAGCAATAATTATGATGCATACTTCATAAAATGAGAATGAGTTGTTAGGTCGGCCCGCGATCGTTTTTGTCACACAACGGTTCTGGGGTCGAATCCCGGAAATGCACATGGAATTTAAATTGAGAATAATATAAAAAAGTATGTCGTTTAAGCGACACTCAAAGGAAAACGTTAATTCCGTACATGACATAAAAGGACGAAAAACATATTTATATAATTATTCAGAAATCGTGAGATGCGGTCTGGTGTAGTTTTCAGAAAAACATTTTCTTTATCGAGCCAACGTTTCGATCTTTATTGAGATCATCTTCAGGACCTGGGATTTACAAACATTGTATCCATATAATATTTACAAACATACATATAATATTTATTAAAAAATTGAAGACTTACATATTTATAATGTTTAAATTTATATTCATTGAAAATAATTACACTAGATTTGTCTTAATTATATATAATATGCTCATTGTGGTGAACTTGAGTTTTACCCGTAAAACCATTGATATCGAAACAGGCGAAACATTGTTTACGAGAGAAACGCCGGTTGTAATGTGTTGGGAAATTTCCAGCATAAGCCCTCAACACAATAAAATTTAAATACTCAGGTGGAACAAGCTGAAGAACATTACTTCAATTCCCCACACCTTCGGATCCCACCTGGAGGTAGCCCGTTTCATTTGTAAAGACATCTTTGCATAATACATCCACCATCTCCTAAGGCTTATGCTAAACTTTTCCTTTGCGATCCACCCCCTCCCATACTCTTCTCATCCGCGGTATAAAATTCCTTTAACGAAATTGAATGCGTAATGATTGTCTTGATCTCATTTTACTTTCAGACAAGACTCGTTTTGAGTTATTCCGGACAATGCCTTCGCCTTCTTCCATTTTCTCATTCAATCCATCCTTCCTTCTCATTTGGCTTTGTTTTAAATAATCATATAAACAAATATACTAGCATAGCATATAATAAGTTTTGTAAATGAGCTAGCTATACGTTAAAATTGGTTTGAGAGAAGAACTGACTAGTTTCCGGGTTCGTCAAACGGAAAATACTCCTTGGTAACAGCAAAACTTAAAACTGACAACTTTCTTAAACTAGATATTCAACATAATTATTAAATCCATTAGATTTCGTGGTCCGATTTGGTCAATAACCTCTTTCAATTAATTAATCTTTATGTAAGGTATTGGTTAAGATAAAATGTCAGTGTCACGAGTGGATCGTGTGGGGGAGTTTATTAAAAAAATCTTTAAAAACCTAAAGAAAAATAAGGCGTTAACTTCTACCTTTCCCCATTACGATGATAGGTTTCTTGTAAAATGACATATCATGTGACTGAGTAAGAGTTATTGATTGGATTGGGAGAGAGAAAAAAAAGAGAGGAAGAGGAAGAGAAATAGAGAGAGAGAGAGAGAGAGAGAGAGAGAGAGAGAGAGAGAGAGATGTAGAAAGAGCGATACATATACTTGGCATTATATTTACGAGATACGAAATGATCTTAAAACATGAACTAAGAGTATCAAAGGGTTGTTGGAACATGTGGATTCAAAAATTTGTATCAATAGCACAAATCTGCAATTTCATTTTTAGTCCAATGATTCAGTAAGCAAGTTTCTCTAGACGGCCTCACTTGGCTAAGCGACCAAGAAGTTTATTACACAAATAATATATAAAAAATATGTTTGTTTTTTTTATTTGCGGCTCTTCTATAAATATAAAATATGATTAAGATCATCAACATGGCAGAACTAAGCCACCTTACGCGTTTGAAACTATTAAAACATCATCAGAGTGACAGTCATTTCCAGGATTTTATGATGTTAATCTGAATATGCTACATTGCGAACTATTGCTATATAGTATTGCTATATTATTATTATTGATATTTGAAAGTAATTACTTGACGATCGTATTATTCTTGGTTTTGAATGCCGTTAGCTCCTTCTTATGAAAAAAAAATCTTTGTGGGTGGTATGTCTTCCTGCAGTATATCTAATACAAAATCGTCGGTATTTACTCTTGTACTGCCCCCACTCTTCAGCCTGCCAGTTCGGTATTCATTATTATGAGAAAGGTCTTTTTCGTCTGTCCAATGGAAAATGTAATTATCACTCATTAGTTTATCTTCCCTAACAACTATTCTTTAAGGTGTGTTTGTAGTAATCTTCTGCAGATTAACAGATTCCTGTGTGGTTGCGGAATTATTGGATGCTTTTAGCTTATTTGTATTCTTCAACGATTTATCCGTTTGATGTTTCAACGCAACTTCGGCAATCAGAATTCGCAATGTTTGTATTTATACTACCAATGTTGATGGCCCTGCAGAGAAGTATTTATTTTGTTGAAAGTAAAGCATTTATTGATTAATATAGTAAGCCCCATCTGGTATATTCAAAAATAAAAGATAACAAAAAAGTACGATAACCGTGCGCCAGATTTAATTACAAATATACATATTTTCCGGTTACGTTGTAACCTTATTAAACGGTTAAACTTTTATTTTTCAACAGATATCTGTTTTACAATACCGATGTTGGACATGTCAATGAAAGCCTTGATTAATTTATCGATATGATCGTTAACCCTCCCCAACTTCATACATGCATGGACACACTATGAAAGTAATAAAAGCAGGTAGTGAAAAGTTCCAGTTTCAATTCTCACTTTTCTATCCGTTTATACGATAAAGCTTGGCCCCTGCCATAGCCCAATTCAATAAAACGACACCACAAACCTATTTGTCGTCGGCCGGACGCCGGTGGAGGTCGAGGGTGCGATGAGGGTTGCCGGAGAGGGTCATAGTCAAATATCACTTAGGAGCACTAATGCGTGGACCTGGTATCGGCCGTGTAATTTATTTTGTAATAGCGCTCTCCTCCGCCTCCCTTGCACGCTGCGAGGCCACACCAGAGGAAAATTGAATTTTCACTGAATCCCTCACGTAGGCCAAAGTTATTAGTGAGCCGAGAACTTGCCGCTCCACGTACTCATAGTATACTTTTCAGCTAGTATTAACGCCCGGCGAAGCGTGACCACTTCACAAAAGGATTTGCCAAACTTACTGCCTCTACTTCAACGGCAAAAAAAAGATGCAATTATTTCGTTAATTCCCTCTTATATTTCCTTTGTTTGTTTTTGTTATTTAATTGGAGAAATAACTTGATTGTGTTATTAGGTACTATAAACACAATGGTTTGGTGAAACCATGTGTAAACAACAGACTGTTGAGTGTCTATTAGAGGTTTGATTAATCCTTGACCGGTTCACGCAACGATTCACTAAAACGAATCATTCTCTCTGATGAACATTGCATTCTAGTTCATTAATATTACAAAGCTTATGACATATGCACTTCTTGGGTGAGGTTCGTATACCGATCATTTGTACACGGAAAATGTATTAACCCAACACTACATATTTTTCAATATATATTTTTTCAATCTTTTCAAATGATGAAGAACCAGTAAATGAAGCTATCGTCACCTTCTGAGATGCTGGGTGAGACATGAAGCTCACGTTCCAAAAGCATACTTGTGCCAAGTCCGATCTATTCCTTTAGTTTTAACTTTAGTCTAAATTTTATTCTGGTTATCCAAGAGAGCATTTTATGTTCTATTTTAAAACTGCAAATACTATATAGAACTGCTAATATTAAGCTCGGATGACGTGCGATTTCATCTTTCATTTGAACTTCATCTTTCTGTTGACTCAAAAACCAGGAAATTACTTATTTTAACTTTTACTTTAAAATGGCCGATTCCAGAATGAATGACTGATTACTGATTTATATAAGCAGTTAGCTGTGTAAGCTCTGCTCACTTTTCTACATACATCAAAGCATGTACAGAATCGAACTTACGAATTTTTGTGGGAAGCTGAGAGAATCGCATACTCCGGCTGTTGACAGTCCGGGGTTAGACATCGAAGTTTTCCGTCCCGCCGACTAAGTTTGGCTCCAGAGAGTTCCACGTTCTGCCCTTTCACACTACACATTAATATCAAGAAATACATTCAATCTTAATGTAAACAAAAAAGAAACACAAAACGAGACATCAAGCAAGTACTATTTACAATAAAATAGCTCTTTTCTCCAATAACCATAACAGGAGACCAAATATGCCGCCGTCCTGGGTTGCATTTTTATATATTAAATACATAAATTATTGAAAAATACCCCTTCATTTTAATAAATACTTCGATCTAGATTTTTATTATCCATCTATTCTCGCCGTTATCAATTAGTTATTTCATTTTATATTTTTTACATGTTTTGTTATTTAAATTATTTTTGTTTTTAGTATTAGAAATATCGACCATTTTTTCTCTCAAGAATATTCTGGTTCAAGGTATGGTCTTGAAGAAGAAAGCAAATTCAGTTGCTACTGCCAAGCTTACGACGTATTGTAAGGTGCATCATCAGTGCAAAACAATCTTAAATATGTCTACAGATTACCATATTTAAGTTTTTACAGGAGATCCCAAATTTCCATGAAGACCGACTCAGCCCCAACACTCCAAAGGTCAGTCATAGTTAAGACTGTTCTGCCCTGATGATAACCTAAAAATAGGCCAAAAGCGTGGCAGTAACAACTGAATTTGTAAACTATTCTTTACTAAAATTATTAGTAAACGAAGAGAAGAATGTATTCAGTTTTGAGTTATTTACCACAATATACCAATACTGTTATAATTGTAATAATAATATATATATTATATAATAATAATATGTTATATATAATAATATATTATTATGTATCTTTATACCTCCTATATATTGGGTTTTAGATATATTTTCGTCAAATTTTATTATATTTGGAAATAACGTTAGACCAGTAGAATCTGTAGATTCAGTCCGATTTCTTCTTTACATACCAATTCAAGAGGTTGTTACATCAATAATTCTTATAATTGAAAAAGATGTCACTGATTCGAGTTGAGTCTTTGTTAGATACGACCTTAATGTTAGATCTCATAAGTGACCTGAAAATATTGTTATTTTTGCCTGGTGCATAAATAAGCGTCTTTTGTGGTAGATTTTGACAAAAGGTTGTTTACTCATCTTTTCACTAACCTTGTGTTATAAATACCTTCAGCCCTGTTTACCGTACCGGTATCAGCGAGGGCGGTGGGTACGGGGAGCCGATCTCTAGGTGACCAGGATTTTCCTTTCCCAAGATAAAGTGTCTGCACATTGTTATGGCCGCTGTCAGCTTTCGTGTGAATTATTCATATAAGAGTCAAGGCGATGCGGCCGGAAGAAGGAACCAGGGGGTAGCCGACAGCTTTAAGCGACGTGTGCGGAACAGTCAGCAATTCCTACGGGCCGTTTCATCCGACGTTGAACTTTCACATCACCATTATGCTTCTTCAAAAATGACCAAGTCGACGTAGAATAAAACTGAGCGATATTATTCAAAATCAATAGTGATTACATTATAACTCAATTAGGAAATCATAAAAAAATATTACCAAGGATTTTCTTTAGTTTTTTATTATACTTTTTATTATAATACAATCTTTAGGTTTAAATTTTAGTTGTAGGCATTAAATATTAAATATGATTTTATTTATTTATTTTTTTACTAGTTAAAATGTCAACTGTTTAACGAACGTCTGGGTTTTGCTAATTAAGGACTTTGGAATCAGGCCGTGAGTTTGTCAATAGCTTGTTAGGGGAGTCGCGACTTGATCTACAGTAAAGTTTATCCATCAGGCCTATTGATGCCCAAACTACCTCATCGCACACAGCATTAAATCATACAAATATTACAGTCCGACAAAACGGATTGAAATGAATTTCCAAGATTCAAATGTAAAACGTCCAAATTGACAAACTTTGGTGAATATAATATAGCGTCAAAACCCATTAAAATGAAATACATAAATGGATAACCAGATTTTAGTTTATTTATTTCACTTGTTTATTTTAAGTACTTTATAAATCATGAAATTTGTGCTGATTCAGAAAATTAGCTTTAAGAAAATATTTTTTTACATATAATTTTTGAATTAACTGAAGCAATAATTTCTGTGAGATGATATGTCATTTTAAAATCACCAAATTTTAATAACAATTATTAAATACTACATAATTGATATATTTCAAATAATGATTAATACGATAGGTTGGAAATAAGGAAAAGCTTTTGTAACATAATTTATTGTCATGTTGTTTGTATTGAAATATAACTTATTAATATTGGCTCTGAGCTTTATTTTAAATTGACCAAAATAGTTATGCGTGGTTTTAAGAGAAAAATATGTATTGGTCTATAGGAAGAATGGAAAGATGCAACAAGATATGTAAAAAAAGTAAAAAAGATAAACGAAAGTCATAGTTTAGAAAGTCTTCTTGCATTATATTATTGACTTCTTTACATCTGGTAGTCTTAATAAATTTAATATGTATTCAATACGTATTATATATACTGCTACATGACAAATCATGATGTATTAGTTTATAAAAAACTATTCTTAAGTTAATAGGCTAATATTGTTGTTTACATGCAGATTGTTAATTATATATTTGAAGAAATGTAATTAATAATCAGGGAATGATTGCTTTCTTTTTTTGAGTAAACTTCTTCAGTCACCAAAGGTTACTCATCCTAATCGTTCAAATTGTTCAGCATTAAAAAAAACGCATTGCACAACATTATATATATATTCGTTCCTTGATTAATATGCAAAGTTCTTAAGGCAAAAAAAAAAAAAAATACTTACCAAGTCCATATCCATCAGTCATATTTTGTTTCCGTACGATCGAAATTCTTCCAGCAAACTACTCTTTCTGAAAATGATCTATGTACATATGTACATACTTAAATGCGTTAGCAACTGGGCTAACTATGTAGTTTAAGTTAAAAGAAGCTCAGCTGTAGACCGTTTTTAATTGAAGAGTTCAATTTATATATTAAAAAAAATGGGTCCATTTATTTTTGTTTATTTTAATTAATTAATATTATTTTTTCGGTTGTTAGTCATTTGTAAGTATACTGTAAACATTAACATAAATCTTTATAAGTGTACATGATCAATTTTAAGTTTGGTTCAGTTTGACTTTTCATGATATATGTAATAAAAAATTCATAGCAACTCTGCTGACGGGAGAAATATAAGCAATGAGTGTATTTTATATTTATTTAGAAATGTAGGTTTTCTTTGTAAGACTTGCTAATAAAACACGTTTATTAATATTACTAGTAGTACGGTGAGTTCTAAAGACCACTGTCATCAGTGACCCAGGAATGAAAATTGTTTTTAAACAAATTTTCTGCAGTGTTCAAAATGTTAGTAATTTTCAAACAAATACAAGTGATCCTAAATCCTGATCAACGGAAACTTTTGGCTGATTCTTATTCAGCGAATGGAATAAAAATATCCCAAAAGTACAACACTTTTGAAGATTAGAAGGACGCATCGCCTCACTCTACTTCTATTCTCTGACATCCGCCATTTATGTTTTTTTGTTGTTTAAATCATCAAATATAAGAGAATGTTATTGCGATTCACAGTTTTGTTTTCACTAAATCCAAAAGATCGGTTTAGTCACAAAATTTCATAACATACTGTTATTGCATGTACCTATATTACCTTTTTAAATTTTTTTTTTTTACGATGGTTCGCAACAGCAGAAGTTATGTCAACCCTCGGGGTGCCGGTGTTTTTGAAAAAAGCCCATTTGTAAGTATGTCGGGTTCGAAGGCAGGGCCACTGGATTCGAACTCGGGACCGTTACCTTACAGTGATGAGCGCCGTGTCAACGCCTAAACCGTTGCAGCCACCGGCGCCCCCCCTATATTAGCGTATTATCAATAGTTAAAACTGTGGTTTATCAAGTAAAAATAAAAACAAATAAAGTAATTATATAAAAAATATATATCCTTTAGTTATATTTTGCTTTTAGGGTGCCTCCATAAATAATGGGGAATCTCAATGCTGGCTTGGCACCCCCATTCTAGAACGAAGAAGAATGTCAGCAATGCCATTCATACGCATTAACAGTCTATTTGACAAATTAAATAATTATGGATTTACTAAGGAAATATCCTTGCTTAAATGGTTTAATATATGTTTCAATTGACCAAATTTTTTTAATTCAAATATAAAAAAAAGCTTAGAACATGCAAATTTTTTAAAATTAATCCATATTTGCTTAGTGGACATGACTGACCATATTAATTATTCCAATTTATTATTCTTTTTATCTGCGGTTTTTGGTTGCGATGAAAAGAATAATCAATTGGAATACCTAACTTTTTTGTTGTTATTTGTTTGATTTTGAACAAATCGTTTGTTCACTTGTTCCCACATATGTTTGAGATCATGAAAATCATTCAACCTGTTGCCAGAACTTAACCCGACTCGAGGAATTTAATTGGTTAAGATGATGATGCCTTACATGAAACCGACGTGCTGTGGTCAATGGTTCGGCAGGGAATCCTCAAAGCCTGCGACACGATAGTTAACGGCGTTAGTAAGTAACGAGTTAACCGCATTACAATTATCGCACTCCATTATACCGGAGGATAGAATTAGAGAAGGATCAGCGGATCGATGGGCCGAATTCGTTACCATCGGAAACTTTTCCCGGAGCGGCTGAGGGAAATCCTTTTATAAAACTTAAATTAATTTCGAAACCGGGGTCGCAGGGCAGTTTAAATATTTGAACTCACCAAACTAAACACCATAAGCCATTCAACGTCGGGATGATTAGTGTGATGAGTTAATAGTCCAAGTTTTTAGCAAATTCTCGACAGTTCTTGAGGAGGGTGCTTTCAAGTTGAATCAAGTTAAACAGCTGGATATGAAGTTCAACACAGCCCAGTACAACTCCAACATAGAGTTCTTTTGCGCGCTTTAAACCTGCTTTTAAGATGGTAACCTTTGTAAAATTCCTTCCCATTTTCCTATCACGGACATAAGAAATTATTAATTTTTTATTTATGTAAAAATTAATTTAGTTCTCCTTAAACTTATTAAAAGTCTTTCTTTGCTTATTTTCAGTGGAAATCGCTTGATAATACAATGACGCACATTTGTGTAATTATCAGTTTCAATTTAAATAATATTGGTATTACTCATCGAAATATCTTGCAATCTTGAATGAATTTTATCCTTAACTTATATCAAAACTTAGATTAAATTTTGAAACCTCTATAAGTAAATTTTTGAAATTTTTATTTATAACAAGTTATTAACAATGTTTTAGGATATAAAACGTTGTTTATGATACTTATTTTAGTTAGCTTGCTAGCATTTTGCAATCCAGCAGGAATTTGCTTGATCACGTTGATATTTTTTTTAATAAATAAATTATTTGTAGCATTGAAGTATATGTTTTCTTTCTCTCGATCAGAATATTGCCACTGGCCAGCAATAGGGTAAATGAAAACAGCCAACTCTGGCACTCAAAATGACAGATTAATGGACGATGGTTTCGAGGCCATCTTCGTTTATGGAGACGTGGCGAGTTCTCAGGATGGGAAAGATGAGGCTAGGGTATTAGGGTTAGGATAAATTGATGTCTGGGTGTAGAACTTTTGCAAAAGGAATTCGATCAGTTTGTTGATAGATGGAATGTTAATGTCTTTGTGAATTAGTGTTGTGAGTTCAATCCACTTATGATTGGAAGAATCGTTTCCACCGATCCGCTTCGTTTGTCCAAATAGATCGAGGTATAGGGTTATTTGCACTAAAACTCGTAGTTGTAAAGGTTTTCTGTTAAGTTTTTGTCTTTTAAGTTTTGTGTGGGGATTCAACGTCAGTCTGCGGTAATAGTACTAAGTATCTGACTTGAGGTCGGTAGCTCCGTGCTGTACATGTAGAGTGAAAACCAAGATTACTTTTTAACGTAAGTGTACACTTGGTGCATACTTGGTAAGGCGTTCTTAGATGTTGAAAGTTGCTTGAATAGGATAAGGGTTAAGATAGAATTGTGTTGTCATTCACGGCGTTGAGGTGTACTAGAAAGTCATCAGGATAAATAGAAAACAGTATAGGACCAATCATTCTCCGTTGTGGGACGCCCGCTTATATTAGTCTGATATCTGAGTAGATTTACCACACCTCACTCTGAGCAGCGTCAAGTTAAATAAGATACCATGATAAGATAATAAAGGGTGGATAGGAAGCGTTTAAGGTTGTAAAATATGTCTACGTGCCAGATTCTCTCAAACGAACACAAGCAATACAGGGATGTTAGGGGCGGAAGTCGAATTGGTGAAATGGAATGATGTAATGTGAACCTAGGATGGTTATTAAACGTTTTTAAAAGGTCTATCGAGGTATTGGATATCATAGGAAGAAGGCTGATGAGTCTATAGGAGGATATGTGGTTGGCAGGGTGGGGAGCTTTAAGAAATGAAAATAGAATACCTTCATAAGAGAGTAAAGTGATTGGTACGAAGGGTACAGGTGCATTGTGGTTCATTTGGCCAAATAATCCATGGCAGTTTATATCAACTTCTCACCTCTAGATAATCGTAAAAAGGAGTTTTTTATATAAATGTTCAAATTGATTTATTCTTCCATTAGGATTTTTTATAATAAATATCATGATAAAAGAGCTTTTCCTAAGTTTAATTCAATCTTTCGTAAACCAATTTAATCTATTTCTTTTAATTCAACTTTTCTATTTATATATATTATACAATGCATACGTAAGACTTAGTTGATAGTTTCATGTAATTTAACCAAAAGATTCTGCTTATTTTGCGACGTAATTATGTCAATAAAAGCTTGCTTGGGAAGCTATCTGGTTCTTATTAAATAGAAGATATTAATTATTCAATATGTACCGATTTAGAATGACTTTATGAGTTTTTGTGTTCTAATTTTGGCAGTACAAAGGTATTCTTTTTTAAATTACCTCTTCTTTTTATTAATAAGCGTAGATTTATTTTTGAGATGGGCTTATTTTCCTCATGAATGTTTTTCACTTTCAAACATTTAATAACTTTTTGTTGCGATTGTAATGTCGGTGTATTTAAAAAAAATTATTTTCAACGAACATAAACCAGGCTGTTTGTGACTTTATTGAATTACAGATATTAACTTACAAGGAGAGGCAACAGATGTGTGGGTCACAATTTTAATTAAACTTTTTTTGTCAAACAAAGTCAAATCCATATGTTTGAGCGTTCTTACCAGTGAGTTCTAGTTGCTGAGAAAACTATTTATAGTAATAGTAATTTAAATAGTTTTTAAAATTTTATTTTATTTATTTATTTTTTGGCCTTCAATGCGCATGTATTATCTAATCAAGTCGTATTAAATGAGATTAGATATATGAAAAATTTTCAAAACGAAAAGACACTTTCAGCAAAGTAGGTAATAACAGAAATAATTAAAACTATTCATATTTAATTTAGGTATCCTTTAAAGTCATTAAGCGAATTTTTAGGACAAACAAAACTAAACATTTTTAGTCTGGAGGCAGTTTTTTCTTATATGTCCTGTTGCTCTATTTAAAAATTCCTAATTCCTCCGGATTTTAATAAAATTCAAGTTTATGAAAACCCATTACAATCCCATCCAATTAAAAATTTTCAGTTAATTAATATATATGAAAGGTATTGGTCGAGATAAAAAAGTTGAAAATGGCAAAAAGGAGGGAAAATTCGAGAGGTGAGGTTGAAATGGGAGGTTAGTGTCCAAGCGGATCGAAGTCACGATAGCTCAAGAGGTAGAGCAGCGGCGTATTTAGCCGAAGATCGTGGGTTCGAATCCCGCTCGTGACACTGACTTTTTTTATCTCGGCCAATACCTTTCATAAATATTTATGAAAACTGCATTCTTCTTCTTTTATTTTAATTCAACAATATTTAGAAGTTCTGTGGTAAAATAAAGATCAATTCAACAAAAACCCCTGAAACGTTTTATTTTATATTTTTCATTTAAATTTATTTAAGGAGGGGACCTTTATGCACTTTATGAAGCTTTAAATCCCAGTAAAGTTTCCAGTAGATCGGCTAAATGTTTGTAAAGCAATCATAATTTTTATGATTAAATTGATTATTTGGAGGTCGTGAGATGCGGTCTGGTGTGACGTAGGTTTTAGAAAAACATTTTTTTTACCGTGCCAACGTTTCGACCTTTATTGAGATCATCTTCAGGGCCTGGGATTTATAAACATTATCTAAAATTCACAAATACACGTAGGATGTAACGATGAAAGTAGATTATCGACCTGCTGGATACAAGAAGTCTTTTCAGAGGATCTTCGGAAGAGGTCAAAACAGAGAAAACTTCCTTACGGTTTTCGCCGAGCTTTCGACAGTTTTATGAGGCCCTGAAGATGACAGTATAAAACTGTCGAAAGCTCGGCAAAACAGTAAGTAAGTTTTCTCTGTTTTGACCTCTTCCGAAGATCCTCTGAAAAGACTACATGTAGGATGTGAAAAAAATGAATTTATAAAATGCTAGCAATTTTAGAAAAAAAATGAATTTATGCAATGCTAGAAGATTTTTGATTAAAAAAAATGAATTTATATAATGCTAGAAAAAAATTTTTCATATAAAATTTATATACAAATGTCTTTCTATTCCCGACTTCCACCCTTTCAAAATTCAATGTATACAAACATAAAACATCAATATTTCACTGGCACTCTCAACACGACAGACAAGAATGACACATGTACACGGAAAACACTCTCTTTGAGTGAGTACAAATAATTTGATTTAATTTAAAATTTTCTAACATTGTATAAATTCATTTTTTTAATCAACAATTTTCTAGTATTGTATACATTCATTTTTTTCACATCCTACATGTATTTGTAAAATTTAAACTATATTTACTAATCGCAGGCCCTGAATATGATCTCAATAAAGATCGAAACGTTGGCACGATAAAGAAAATGTTTTTTAAAAGCTACCAGACCGCATCCACGAACTCGAAATAATCACCAAATAACGGTCAATAAACACCACACATTTATGATTTTAAAAATTCGGCGGAATGGAAATAATAAAAGTTTGAGAGATAAATATTTTTTGATTTTCCCCAAAAATTTGTGTGTAGCGGTAATTGATTTTACGAAAAATGAATATCACTTTGTTTTTTGGTAAAATATACTTTGATTGTCTTATCAAAGTCACTATGTCTCACTTGTTTTTATCAAAGTCACTTGCTCACTTTGTCTAAATTTTATTTGGCATCTAACCATAGCATGAATACCGTAGATATTGAAATCAAATTTGGAACCGTGTTACTATTATTTAACATGGAAATCATATTGATACAAAGGCAGAATAACATATGAAAATACTTCAATTAGCTATATTAATAAATTTTTGTTTTGTCTGAGAGCCCATAGGTAAGAATGTTCGGGCACATGTCTATGTTTGATTTTGTTTCACGAAAGCGTGACAACACAAGATTGGAAACGATCAAATAATAGGCTTGTTGCGTTGTAGTTGTTTTTTTAACAAATGCTAATATGTTAAAATTAGTTATGAGACATTTTACGAGGTGAAAATAAAAAAATCTTCCTAAGTTCAACGAAAAACAAAACAAAAATCTCAACTATCATTCTCAAGTTTCTAACTTGGGCGTGTTTATTTGAGTTATCCAGTGAGCACATCTCTTGTCAGAGGGTCGTCGAGGGATTCTGTAACGAATCAAATATGTGTAATTTCCCAACTGGATTGTTACACATGTGTCCCAACACGAATAATTACAGCTCCAGTTCGATTTGAGTTTTTCATCTGATTAATATGTAAATGAAATACTACACGTTTCCGTTCCATCGCATAGCTATTAGCGCCTATAAAGGCCTCACAGTTATTCCTTCAAAATGAAAATGAAAATTTCATCAGCGTCCGTTCTGGTCTTGAAATAATACATAAAGTTTTTGTAATTAAAATTTCGACCAGCCATGTTGCAATTATAGGAATTTTTTCTTAGAAAATAATTCACACTGCCTGATCATCTTGGTATCAACAAGCCACAACAAAATTTTGTTCTGAGAAAATACAAGGAACAATTTTCTTTTAGCATTACTTGCATAACTCACAGGTTTCAGCAAAAGTCTTTACGAACTGAAATTATTAAAAAGAAATACCGAATTTACAATTCTAATTATTAAAAAGAAAGACAAGCCACACAAAAACCAATATCGCCTATTGTAATTTTAATCAGGAAGGATATGTGCAGTAGGCCCTTACTGAAACAATTGTACACTCTAGACTTCTTGGTTATCACAAACTCAAAAACGGAAGTCCTATTTTGATAAAGGTTGTACGTATGTATGAATTATTTATGACCCGACTGAGTGGCCATCACCCGACTCCTGGAAATGCACATTTTTTCACATAAACTGACTACATAGTTACAGTTTTTGTCGTTTGTAATAGTTAACATTACTGAATTATTCCCTATCAATCGAGAACAGTACGAAATATATGCTGTAAAGTGGTTTGAACCATTGTCCGCGACACATATAGGGCAGGTGGACGTCAAGTCCCTTGTATAACAGGATTTTCTTTACTTCTTTACTTTACTTTTTTTTAAGTTTTACTTACTTATATAAGTGCACACTTATCCATTGGTCAAAAAGTGAATACATGCAGTTGTTCTTGTAGAAATCTCAATGAGATTAATACATTCCAGCTAATATATAATGTATATAACATAATATATATAATAACAAATAAACTGTAATACATAACATATATAATAATAACATTAACGTACATATAATATAATACATATATATTTATAATATGTTATTATTATTATATATGTTATATTAAATATAATATGTATGTTAATGATAAAAACTATAACTACTGAACAGATTTCGATGAAACTTTTACACTTTGTTTTTATTAATGCCGAGGGGGTTTAGAGAATATAAAATGGTCATATAAATAATGGGCGTCAGGATTTACAAAAAAACAAAAGAGATGTCAAGAATTTGTGACTTACACTTTCACTGTGTTTTCTCAGCTGTCAGCTGTCCAAAGGGGCCTTCTGCTCCCAGTATGTTACGGGTTTTCCACGTCTTTCAAATTCCGATTTGGAGGAATTAACAGCCAATAGATGCAAAAACTACGCTAACAGTCTATAGTCGCAAAAATTACTGAATTGGTTATAGTTGCAAAACTATTGATACCATATCGTCGCAAAAACTGCAGAATTGGTTTCGCTGATGGGAAGATACAAACTTCACCGTTGTATTTTTCCTGTAGGCAGCAGGGGTGTTGGTAGGAGAGCGAACTGCCTGCTTGTGGCTTGATCGACGACCGTTCGACTATGCGAAACCATCAGATTGCTGGTGGACAGCAAGACGTGATGGGTTCAACTCAACATACGTGTGTGTTTATGCATAAATAACTGCGGATTTGAGTCTATATAAATCAACAATCAGGTACTCTTATAAATGCAGATGAAGTAAGTGAATTATCTTAGTAGTGTCAGTTTTTTACTGTTCAGTATTAATTGTGATGATTTTGCTGTAGTACAAATTATGTTTAATCTTACATTCTGACTTTTTGATCTGTTGTAGAATTGAATTTTGCTGTTGACTAAAATGCTACCAAAACGACAACATATTGTTCGTAGAATAATATTAATATTCTTACTAAAATTCAAAGAAGAGGGTGTGCTAATACACCATATACCACTGATACCAACATAAGTGCCTTTCTAATTCAAATGATTGCAATTTCCAATTAAAATGGCTTTTGCAGTAATGATGAAGATTTGCAAGGACAATCATTTCTGTTATGTGGATTGAATTTGGAGAATCCATGGTGTTCTCATAGACAATTTTATGTTGCATGGTCCAGGTTGGGGGATTGTTGTTTGTGTGCCAACTGGAAACACCAAAAACTACAATGAATTTAACGCTGAATACAACAGTAATTACAATGTAATCCTAAACAAAAATAATTTTAAGTATGTAAATATCTATTATGGTGGCTAAATACAATCATTGATATCAAACATTATACAGCTAGTAAATAATAAATATAAATATGATCACGGAAACCAGGGGAGTAAGGTCATTATGCATTGCGTTGCAGGCTGTGAATGCTTTGAAACGTGTTAAGAACGTGCTGAGATGGCAATTTGACAATTCTAAGCTATTATCTCGTTCCAGGATGCAGCGAATGTGCGGTCAAGGGCGTATCACTATTTTTACAGAGTCTCTAACTGAGACTCGCAGTTCTTCCATCGTTTAAAAAGTTTGTAACGGCTCTGGGACAACACAATACGTCCCTCAGAAAGGTCTAATTGTTAAAATAACTATTAGGCTCGTTATTAGCCATTTTGAAAGCGTTCAAATAAATGAGCAGCTTAAACTTCATATAAAAAATTAAATAAGTATAAATATTACAATGAAGCAGATAGGATAACGGTAACCAAAAAGTTGAGACTACTTGATTATTATGATATATAAAAATTATAAAAAGAAATCAATTGGCACANGATATATATAAACTATTTATTTATTCTCGTTTTTTACTATTTGAATCTAAAAGTTGTTAATGTTGTGTGAGATTGTTAATGGTATTCAAAGTCTATTTATTTTGTGAATGTTATTTGACTACTGTACACAATATTTATATATTAATTAATAGTTGTTATGTGCTATAAATGGTCTATGGACATATATTATACTAATTTATTTGTTACATTTTGAGAAATTGTTTATATATGTACGCATGTTTATTGTATTATTTTTTCTGTAGTCGATTTAATATAGGATTCAATGCCCCTTATATACATTATATGCATATTTATATACACATATACGTTCATATACATATTATTGCCAACTTCCGCAGACAGGTGATATCTCAAATGTGTATATGCTTTTTGTACAGTTCAGTTGTTATTTTGAGGAAAAGAAATAAAAAGCATTTCTATTCTATTCTATTCTATTATGATATATGCATATATAGTAGATGCTAAATATTATATTCATTAAAAAGTTTATGTTCATTAAATCAAATCGAGTGATCTCAATTTTTTGGTTACCGTTATCCTATATAACGTTAACAGTTCTTCAATGCTGGACTTTAAATACTATTACATAAGTAAAAATTAAGTTACTTTAAATTATTAAACAAAGTGTGTTGCATAATTGTGGCAAGATATCTTAAACTAAAACTTAACTTCTTTCAATTAATTAATCCTTTTATGAAAGGTTTTGATACAAATGAAAAAGCTAGCACGAGCGGGATTCGAACCAACGACCCATTCGGCAAAAATGCGCCGCTGCTCTACCACTTGAGCTATCGTGACTTCGATCCACTCGGACACCAACTCCCCATCTCAACCTACAAACTTTCGAATTTTCCCTCCTTTTTGCCGTTTTTCATCCCGCTAGTGGCACTAGCTTTTTCATTTGAACCAAAACCTTTCATAAAAGGATTAAGCAATTGAAAGAAGTAATTTGGTCAGCAGACCACTAAATATAAAGGAACTAAAACTTAACGCTGAACTAGGAGTTGTTGAATAAAGATTGTCCGATTGATATATTTTTTTATGTTTCATCGTCCGATTTTAAATGCTACTGTATATAATCGAAATGTAAAACCTTTCAAAATAACCTTTCAAAATTTATATAGCAAGATTTTATACTTTGATGTTTTGTTGAATGGCTAATAAAAGTTGTTGAAGCGTGAATATGCGGACCAGGGAGGAGCTTTGGAATACAATAGGAATTTGCAAGCAAAAGTTAATAAGTTAAGTTAGTGTGTAGGGTGGTCCATGGAATAGCGTTATTGCTATCAAAGAAAGTGTAAATGTTTTAAACAATTGTATTGTACAATTATGTTTTTTCAAATAAATTGATATATATAAATATATATAATATATTAAGTCATTTCATAATCATGGTGCTAATTTAGTATAAAAGAATGTATAAAAGAAACAAATATAGTTTTAAATATGTTACACAGATAAATTTTAAACGATAAATAACTCGGTTAATGATTATCACACAGTTATTGCCCGAGTTTTAATAGTCTGTCGTCAAGCCGGGTTCGTCACAGTCCGGTTCATGAGTGTCCAGAAATATTTTCAGGTTTTTCAGACAGCATACGTATCGTTTAATCACGTCCCTGATTTTGTCCAAAAGTCCCAGGCTGCTCCCGAGGGAGGTTTCCAGTGCTGTTTTCAAAAGATCGTTGAGATTATGGATGATTTCCGAAATGTTGTCCCTTGATGCGACCAAGCCGTCGATCTCTTCACGGAAAAGGTCGTTGAGCTGCAAGATGCAGTTGAAGTAGAAAATGTTGGGCTTGCAGTCACCTGCCATGGACTCGAACTCTTCTTCGCCTCTTTTTAAATCCTTGGCGTATTCCGCTAAAAGGGACGTTATATTCAGGGCGTTGACCCTGTAAATTTCATCGTAGAAATTTTGAATTTCACTTATCATAACAGTGACCGTCGAATGGTTCGGCTTGTTTGGGCAAAGCGCGTAATCATCCGGGAAGTCTTCATTCAACTTGTCGATGCGCTTCAAGGCGGCTTCTTTGTTCACACCGAGCCCATAGGCGATGTCCATCTTCACCTCGTTCATCCGGGCGATTGAAAGCGTGGAAAGCCCGTTGAAAGTCTTATACCTGTCTTTCTCTTTTGCAAATTCCGTTCTCATCTCGAGGATCGTCAGGTTGTTGCCGTTCCACACCGACCAGACTGCCTGCATAAACGATTTTTGTTACAAAGCCATTCGGTTAAATACAGATCAAAGGACGTACATATGCCGATATGCTGACGGCAATCAGCCCAAAAGCAGCGAGAAATATGTTTCTTCCGCTTAACATCATATTTTTCCTTTTACTACAGTTATCAGATTTTCCTCCAAAGAAATATTTCCTGCAAGAAAATACAAACCATCAAAATTATTCTCATACTGACAAATTTGAGTTGTAACCAAACATTTAATGAAGACCTAAATGACATTAAATTAAAACAATTATTAAAATTATTTCTATTAATCGAATTATTACTTATAAATGAGAAGTAATGATTTATCTAAATCGAATTTCAAGTTCAGAACCAGGAAACATCTAATTTTCTAAGTAAAAATAAACCAATCAAGCATTTCCGCTACTTAAAAATTTATCATATCCTATCAAAATTTTTTCTGAGTATTTTAACTCATCGCTAGTCTACAATTGAGATACCCGGTTTTGTGCATATCTGAAAGAGGTAGTATTGCTAAAACAATGTGGCAACACTTTTCAAGATTTTTGATAAAATAACAAATTAATAGTTACAATATAATATTGCAGCTGGAATGTGTACAAGAATGACTACCATATTAAAAAAATGTAATCGACTTAAATACTTTGTTTCCAGCGAATAGAGACTAGAACGCAAGATCTTAAGACACTCTAGATACTTCTACGAAGTAGCACTGCTTCTATACATTGTATATATATTTTTAATTACTTATCCTTTAAGCATTTATTGGTAACACATTATCTAGTGCAAAAAGCGAGGAAAGAGTAGGAACTCTAAAGAACTGACATAGGTCGTGTTCCCTGAAAGAAAAACCCTAGGATACAACCTATAGTATTCAAGTTCAGTAATTACAATGAATCCAAGAATCTTACTTAACGAATTTTAGATTTATTATTAATTTTTATTATTAATTATTAGCGCGTCTTTCCCATTCTACAACTCTTCAATACCAAACCTCCAATTTGGATTGCGTTCACACCACAGAATTGTAGACTTCATCTCTTCCAGTCTTAAGACAAGCCCCCGATCTATTTTTGGCTTGACGCAAGATCGAGTCTGACACTCCTCCCCCTCAACAAGGTGCAGATCTTTCCTTCCTCCGGCGGAGCTGCAATACCGCAAGATAAAATCCTAAGTCCTCTCCGATATAAGTACGCACTGTCGATATCCAACAATGGCGAAATGATGACGAATAAAAATTAATAATAAATAAATTTATCTAAATAACCTTTACCTTTGCCGTGTAACATGTCCCTTACTCTACTTAATAACGTAGACGTCGACCACCAAATAGCTAGGCGTGTTACTCTATAAAAGGCTGACATGCAACCCCCCCCCCCTAGCCTGACCAGGCAGGACATAGCAAACCATACACACTTTTTATACTCGATGATGATGAAAAGCATGCTAGGAACGTGAGATTTGATATTTCCCAAGCTTTGCAGCTTACTGTACTTTTCCTAGTTCCTTGGTTCAATTCAATTAAAACGATCTTTCTTTCAAGTTGTACCTCATTGACTACAATTGCCGTAATTGGTTTTCCTGCGTCTAGTCGGTCCCTCGGTTATAACTGTATTGAGCAGATGCTTTGAATTTGAAGATAATATGGGATGCGGTTTCTTCTAGCATAGGCTACAATTGGGGACATCATCGAATATAACCCATGTTGTGTATGTTTTTCCTCAGATGCCAGTGACCGCTATACAGCCCTACCACTCCCGCGAGCTTTACCCTGTATAACTGGAGTAATGTATTTGCCAGTTAAGGGTTCCTTTATCATGAGTTTACTATGTCTAAGGCCTTTTGAGTACACATTCTGAACGATGGAAACTTTCAAAACGAACAAACTGTTAATTTATAAGACAGAAGTTCCATCTACCTGAAGACTGGGCTTACAGCATAGTACTGTGGGGCTCAACCAAACGCTTTAATTCAAAAAGAATTCAGTCACCGCTGCCTAAATTCTCTTTAGGGGGAGGGAAAATTAGCTTCTCTAAGCTGTGCTTTGTTTCATAATAATGTCGGACAGTGCTTGCGTTCCAGGGGGAAAAAGAGAAAAAAAAACCAAATGACAAAGGGATTTTAAGATCCTCCTCGTACGTAAAATTCCATAACTCCAAAAGTCGCACTTGTCCAGCAAATATGCTCCTTATGAAATCAAGCCGGGTCAACCTGTCATTTAAGACAACAGGACCTACATAATAACCATTATAAATGGACATAATAATTACTAGGTTAGACCGTCATTGGACATTTACCTTTCCCACCATTCACCATGCTATTAGTTTTTTACTATTACACATATGTATGCATGTATGTACCTGTTTTTGTATGTGTATTGCATAGATATAGCTTTTGTGCGCTGTTATTAATTTTTTAAACTAATTTGAATATCATTGGTTTGTTGCATCTTCTATGCAGATGCAGGTCCAAATATCACACACAAAAAACATTGTCACAACTGTACAATCGCTGTACATACATAATGTTTAAAAAAAACTAGTTTATAATGAAAACGTTTAAAAACCTGAAATTTTGGGAATGGTTTGACGGATAAAATGTGACCTATTTAGAGCGTTTTTGAAAAAGTCTTTTGTAATGAAAATTAGTAGTATATGAAATTAAAAACAGAAGAATGAACGAAAGAAAGAACGCAGCAAGACTCAAACTAAACGCCTAGAAATAGCTTTGATGTAAGAACAATTCCTTTTTTGTCTCTCGGCTTAATGAGAGATTAGGGGAGGACCGAATTAGGCCCTTTAAAGTCGGAAGGAGGCGGTTATAAAGGTTCGAGCCTTGTGGTAAATACTGCGATGGTTAAAGCTGAAGGCCCATCAGCATACTGACTGCCTTTTCTGCTATATCTCCCCTTGAGATCTGTCTGCTTCGTTGGCGTATTTGGGCATTCCGTCTGACTAACAGTTGCATAACAAATTTCCATTCCGCCAGTCTGAAATATTTCTTCAAAACCCCCGGCCCAAGTGGTACAATTTAATTTGTAATCGTGCAGGATAGGGTTATGGTATGGGGTAGGGGTATTTTAGCATATAATTTGTATACATTAAGTGTTAGGGATGATCGATTATCTCCCTTTTAAATTGGGCAGACATTGTTTTAGCGGCAATTACAAACAGGTTTTCAAATAAATCGTTTTTATATCATGGTTGTATCGATACAACGACTATGGTAAGGTAACATATTGATGGTATTCAATTTATAATATGGGGACCGCGGTGGCCAAGTGAGTAGCCTGGTAGACTGTCCACACGTAGCCCCAGCGGTCGTTGGTTCAATTCCCACCATCGCCCTCATAATCCAACAAAAACAAAGAACAAAATTATTCACCTGACAACAGAAAAAACATGCTCGTAGAAGCAGGAATTCGGTTGGGCATGCGTTTGTCATATTTACCGAAGGAATTATTTTGCACTATGTACAGTAAAAACCATCAGGATACAATAATAACAAATATTTGAAGCTCTTGACCGGATAAAAAAACATGGGTAGGTTAGGCTAAAGGAAACCAGCAGAGAATATAGCTAAAAACGAACAGTGAGCTAATAGCCAAGACCATTAAAGAGATAACACGTGTTTTATAAATTCGGTACATAAGGTAGATAAATTGTATTTATCGAGATTGATATATTACATGGCAGTCGTGCTTTATCTATTACAAGGGAGAGGGAAAATTAGCTTCTCTAAGCTGTGCTTTATTTCATAATAATGTCGGACAGTGCTTGCGTTCCAGAGGGAAAAAGAGAAAAAAAACCAAATGACAAAGGGATTTTAAGTCACATAGAAAATTAAAGATATTTTTGCAAATTAAATAGTTGGCAGACTTGCAAGGTAGGCTTCTGAAAGCAGCAGGAACGCTGTTCTTCCTAGATCCTTCTCAATTAAAATTACACGATAATTTTCATCAGAATATACACCTCAATTTACTTGATAATTCAGCATGATGCTTGGAACGTCAAACCTGGAGTCATATGATTTATATCTGGATCAAATAAAAGGCTTTGGGAAAGAAGACATAATATCTATTATAAAGATTGGTATGACTTAATATCACTGAGACAACGCATACTTGTCAAACATCAGCAAATGAAGCGGCATTAAATTTGCCACCTTAAATAAAACCGGAATACAATGAAATAAAACCTGACCTAAGAGAAAGCCAAAATAAAATCGTAAAAAATGAGGTGGGTACAACAATGGTTGACCAAATAAAGTTGTGTTTTACAATTTTTAAAAAGTTTTACAACTTTGACAGAGCATTCAAAATAAGAATAATAAGAAATATTTTGATGATTAAAGCCATGCCGCTAATAAAGGGTCCTTATTATAGTACACAAATCTAAAATGGAACTTTGAGTGGGGGCAAGAGACAAAAATTTTGACATAGCAAAACCTCTAGGTCCTAAACCCAATTAGGTAAGCTGATAAGAAGATTCATGCAATAAAAATCTGCGCACGAGAAATACTTATAAAAGAATAAAAAGTTGCTAGAAGATTGGGTATATGTAAGACAACGAACAGGCTGACTTACTCGCAAAAAAGCAGGGGCCTCACAGTCATTGAACCAGAACCGCAAAACGGTACTCCTCGAAACCCTGCTAGTACTAGACAAATAGATAGAGAGAAAAAATGACTATACTCTGGATGAATTCTCCATATGCAAAACAATTGGGTTGTTCAACATCTCAACCATGAAAACAAAAATTTACCTCTAACTCAGCAGGTATGAATTAGGGGAAATCTGCTTTTGTACGGTCCATTGCACCTTCAATTATCATCTTAATAATGGAAAAAACTGACTTAGACATCATTCTGACTCGGTAAACCCAGAGACATCGGAACACGTTCTATGTCACTGCAAAGCATTATCATGTCTAACAGCTAGAGAAATTAATGAAGAGAATCCTGGAAAGTCCTCAACTACCAAAAAGCTAGACTTGCCAGGGTATGGAAATAAAGAAAGTTACATCTAAAAAAAGGAAAAGGAGACTAAAGTCACCTGTTTACCCGGAAAAGGAAAAAACACAGGACAAGTAGATATTGGGATATTCTAATATAGTGAGGAACCAGAAAAATACACTTTTATACATCATTGCTCTCATTGATGTATGTACATGGTTTATAAATTATTTGTCACAAAATTCGTTAGGGCAGACAGGAAGAACATTATCTACGTTAGAAAAACCTCTTCAAATTTTACAATTTTACAAAAATATTTTATCAATTTAAATGAAACGTAAGAGCGTGTAAGCGGATTCGCGACAAATAGTTATGGTTGGTAAAAAATGAAATGATTTTGAAAAATCGATTTTTTATTTTATAAGTTGAACTGAATGAACTTTTCTAAACCATCTACGTAATGATTTTAACAATTCAATATGGAAATCAGTTTATAAGTTTCAACCGTTTTATTTGATGTTTTAGGCAATGAGTAACTATGGTAAACACGGTAGAACCTCACTAGTAGCTTTTCAAGCTCAATTGTTTGCAATTGCATGCAATAGAAAATTTAACCAGATTTCCCAATGACGGGCAATCGAACCCGACAAGTTATTTCTTGTCGCTTTCAAAAAGTGAATAAGTTAGGCACAAATATTTAGCTAACAGACGGCCAAAAAGCACGAAAAGCGAACACCAACGCAAAAAAATAAATTAAGAGGGTCTGTATGTACAAGAAAGGCGAAAGTGAGCTTTCTTAATGTGCTAGATGGATCTAAAAATAAATTACGAATAAAACAAATTGTTTGGACGTTTTTAATTTTCTCTAAGAAGATTTTTGCAGGTAAAAGAAGTAAAAAGAATGCGAAAATGTCAAAACGGTTGATCTAATTGTACTCCCTTTTTCCAAAGCTATGGAAGCTAATTTCAATAATAAAAAAAAAATTACTGTCAGAGCTTGGATTCTTTGTTGTTTGAAACATATAAGATGCAGAAAAGCCTGATTGCAATTTTAAGCAATTAACAAAAAACAAAAACTTTACTATATTTTGGGTCTTGTCTGCCCTTTAGTGCTATTGTGAACATGAGAAGAAAACTTTTTTCATTTATCATTTCACATTGTGGCAGAAATTAATAAATGTATCAAATGTTACGTAATATTTGATGATTATATTGTTTATTTTATTGTTAAAGATATATATCATATATAAAAATTCTTATGATGGTATTTATTTGAAGCAAAGGGACATTAGGTCAGACCAGAATGGAAAAAAAAATGTACGTTATAAAACGTGTGTGAAATGTTATTTAAGCTATAATAAATTTTACATTAACTAAGTGCCAGTCAAATTCAAAAGGTGATTCCCTCACAAAGTTAGTGCGACCCTGCGAACCAATTGATACGATCTTGCTAGATCTCTGCGTAGATATTTTTAGCGATTCGTGTAAAAACCTGGTAGACAAATAAAAGATCTTTATGTTTAATTGGGAAGGAAAGCATTTCCTTTTAATAATAACTTCTTCAGTAAATTAAGTAATATAGTTAATACATTAATAAAGAAAAGGCTTTGAGAGATGCTTAGATCCTTTTATTTCTAAATTATTACGCCAAAATTAGCATGAAATTTAAGTAGATTTAATCATAAGATTTTACGTCTATACAAAAGACGTAAATTCAATGGAATATTTCAGTAATATTTATTTCCACAAGTTATACATATCTAAAATGCGTAATAAATTAATAATTAATAATTTAAAAAAAAATTGAGACTAAGTGGTATAATTTAATGTCCTAGGCCTATGATAAAACTAAATATGTAGGCAGTTATAAGCTACGTAATATTACATAATAATTCTTTACAGATTATAGAAAACAAGGTAACTGTTGACAATTAAGAATAACCCTTGGTTGTTTTAGTTGATCTCCACATTACCGGTTCATTTTCCACTGGTTGCCTTCTTTTGGAAACACTTTTAATCTAATGATGATCAGAAAAATTTACAATTTCAACGTGGGTTCACTTGCTAGACAAAATTTTTTTGTAAAATTTCATTAGTGCTAATTTTTATTTTCAGTTTTAAGTGACACTGTTTTTGTCTCTTCCGTTCAGCCTCCGCTTCTTTATTTTTCAAATCTGTCAAAATCGTTTCTAGTTAAATAGATTTGATTTAAGATTGATCAGGCGTGTAATTACGTTTACAACATTTTTAAAGTAATCTTGAAACAGAATTGCACGGTGCTGAGTCATCTTTGAAATAATCTTTAAGAAAATTTGTTACGATTATGCTGATAAAGTATTTGTTTCAGTACAAAAAAAGAAAATAAAATTAAAAAAATAACAATAAAAAATAACTAATATTTAACAGTATGTCGATCTATTTAAAGAAATATAATTTAATGTAAGTAAGATAAAAACTAATTAAAGCAATAAAATATTTAATTATCGTTTTCAAAAAGAAATAAGAAACCATTTGTTTTAATCAATAATTCCTTCTCATATAACAGAAATTACCTTTGTATTAGATTTCAAAATAAGTCTAAACTCTTATAATAAAATGCCATATATAAACCATAATATATGTGAAAATGATGTTTATTTATATTATGTGAAAATCATGTTTATTCATTTTGGTTTCCAATTTCATTTGTTCAGTTGAATTAGTTGACATTTTTAAATATTTTTCCTGACCACTTTGTTAATTTCATTACATTTTAAATATTCTTTAGATGTATTATAATTTGATAAAAACAGATGTTTAAAAAAACCAGTTGAAGAACGAATTTAAATGTATTGATTTAATTTCTTTTTGTTCTTCCTGGCAGAATGGGATGTGCTAAATGGATCGAAACTTACGTCGTTACATCGTGTCAACGTGTTGAGAAACAGTCACCAGTCGAGTTGTACACGTTTAAATCTTGAAAAACAAGAGGTGATGGAGGCACCATCGACAAACAACGTCGCTTAAATACATCCAACTAGCAATAAGCCAAACTGACAACTAGGCTGTCGGCCCCCTCCTTAAACGAAGGAACGTCATACAGGCTTAGCTCTCTGGATTGCTATTTCCTTTTCCTCCCTTTATCCGTGTTACGAGGAGGGGAATAGGGTAAAATAAATTTGGGTCCAGGGATTTGGTCAAGCGAATTCGATTTTATTTAACAAATACTAGTTTTAAATCAATATAACAACTAATTTGGAGGAAATGAGAAAAATGTCTGCAGCATTGACATCACTATATTTTCATTTTTCCACATTCGGCGGCAGGCAAACAAGTCTCAAAATTTAGTAAAGTTGATAAAATCAATGAGCTTGTCTCGCAGTGTAATACGTTTTAGACAAATTCACTAGTTTTCGGGGTCCGCTTGACCAGTGAATATCTTTCAATTAATTAAGGTTTTTAGTTGAGATAAAAAAGTCATTGTCACGAGCGGGATTCGAACCCACGATCTTCGGCTAGATACGCCGCTGCTCTACCTCTTGAGCTATCGTGACTTCGATCCACTCGGACACCAACTTCCCATCTCAACCGCACCTTTTGAATTTTCCCTACTTTTTGCCATTTTTCAAATGTGTAATCGGATTGGATTCTCGGCGACAAATGAAATGGCCATTGAGAGCTTTAGTGAAGTATACTTCATTTAAATTCATTAAATTCACTAATTTCGTGGTCCGCTTGACCAATTAATATATTACAATTAATTAAGGTTTTTAGTTGAGATAAAAAAGTCTGTGTCACGAGCGGGATTCGAACCCACTACCTTCGGCTAGATACGCCGCTACTCTACCACTTGAGCTATTGTGACTTCGATCCACTCGGACACTAACTTCCCATCTCAACCCCAGCTTTTTGAGTTTTCCCTCCTTTTTGTTATTTTTCAAAAAATTCAAAAAGTTGGGGTTGAGATGGGAAGTTAGTGTACGAGTGGATCGAAGTCACGATAGCTCAAGAGGTAGAGTAACGGCGTATCTAGCCGAAGGTCGTGGGTTCGAATCCAGCTCGTGACACTGACTTTTTTATCTCAACTAAAAACCTTAATTAGTTTTAGACAAATCTGCCTCAGCAAAGTTAAACGTTCACTAAAAATCTACTTCAATTTTACCTTTCGCCATGAATATGAAGAGGCGGATTAAAGTGGCCTGGATGTACTTAAAATGGGTGGGGCACTTGATTACAACTGTGTGAAAAATTATGTTTTAACTTAGAGTGCTACATTTATTTTTGTAACTAAAGTTAATAAAAGATTTTACAATCTCTTAAAGCAAAACCCACCATGTGATCCTCCTTTTCTAAAAGTGCCATTAGTTAACTATTTTAGTTATGTATGCAATTGCTATTAGTGTAATGGTATTAACGAGGGTAGAACTTTCAAAGCAAAATTACTTGAACACCTATGTGTCTTTTTTACGAAAACACCAAAGTTTTCAGAGTAGAGGTAAAACTTGACCCAACCAGTTTTTCTTCAATCTTTTTTGTATTTGCAAGAGCTTAGACAGATAAATGGTCTAAAAGAGCGAGGTCGTGGAGTCTACGAGTGAAACTTATGGCCTTACTGCAGGAGAACAGACGCTGTGTCATTTTCCATTTGGGACGGATATCCTTTCGTTTTCAAACTTATGGCCTAATCATTCTGGACCTATTTCTCATTATTGCTCTTATTTGTATATTTTGTGGCCTTTCTTGGAACGCAGACAAACGTATTCTACGATCACCCAGCAGCAATGAAGTCGTTAGACCCCTTGACTTTCAAATCAATGCTGGTTTGGGAATGGAAGTGGGTCTAACATTGATCGCCAACTCCTGTGAAAACAAAATCAGCTAATTATTTCTTGCTTCTCATTTTGTTATATATTTCTCATATGGATTATAAAAACTAAGTAATTTTTATTTTGAGTGTCAACAAACTTTGGAAAAATTTTATAATCCAGAAATCAAGTAGCTCTGATGTGGAGGACAGGACAGAGGATTTAAGGAAACAAACAGGCTGACAAACTAACAAATTCAGAAAAACCTCGCAACTCCCAATTGTCAAGCCCCAAATCAAAATGGTCATACGCTGCATAAATTCACCAGGTGCAAAAAACCAAAGGAGTTCATTATCATCTTTTTTACAAGTCTTTCCTCATTTATATCTTGTACATCCCATCTTAGTAAATTAGGAAAAACTGAGAGAGAAACCTGCCATGAAAGCAGAGGCATCGAAACGTGTCTTATTTGACTGCAAAGAATTACGCTGGGAATCGTAAAGCCACTTCGGAAAGTCGACACTAAAAAGAACGTTAGCAAAGCGAAACCTGTATGCAATCAACTACAAAGGTGCATTTTCAAATAAAAAAGGGGTCTGTTCCATAACAGCTCTTAAGTAGTAAACTATAGTCACCAGTGACCCTGCTAAAAAAATCGTGTGCTGAACTCTACCGACTGTCAGTTTTGTGTGGAAGGATATCCTTAGTGAATGATACACAGCGTTAGCTGCCAATTTAATCGTATGCGTATCTCAATCTAGCGTGCTTGGATCCATTCTTTTACATATATAGCGAGTTGACGCCATACTCAGACTGTACGTTGGGAAGAGTTTAATTTCTATGAATCTTATAACATAAACCTGTAATCCCATTGGCTTTTATACGACAACCATACGACCGATTTACGACCTATGGCAAGGTCTATTACGACTATTTTACCGATCATCACGATAAATAAGGGAAGAAAAAAATTTCTCATCTCGAACTTGTTCAAGGGTAGTCTCCAAACCAGAGCCATACAAAGGTTTTATGACTTCACAAGGTACTTTCATTTTTTAACAGTTCGTCAGTTCAGACTGGACGTTGGTAAGCGTATGATGACTTGGACGAATTGAATAACCTACCGTTAAATAGGGTAAGAAAGAGACAAATTTTTGCAAGGATAGTCTTCAACCTGGCTTTTAAAGGACAACCATACGAATGATTTATGAGAATTTTTCATTTTAAACCTAACCTAAGAAGTTTTTAAACCAGCTGTACACCCGTATTCTATAGGACTGAGTTTAAAAATGATTTGCAACCCGCTGGCAAGGTCATCCCGACTATTTTTTACAGATGCCAGCTGAGACTGTACCTTGGTAACAGTACTACAGAACGTACCTTGGATGGATCGTATAACCTACCTGGTAAAAAACACGATTTCTCACCTCAAACCTCTTCAAGAGAAGTCATTAAACCAGGTGTTTATCTGTTACCCTTATTTGACAGAGCAATACAAAAGGCACATCCATTTTGTTAACTGTTTACTAGCTCAGAACGTACGTTGATAAGAGTTGACTTGGGCAGATGCTATAATCTACGTATCAGATAGGTGAGAAACTGGATTTCTACTCTCAAACGCATTCAAGGGAGTCTTCAAACCACTTATACCCCCTTGGCATTTAGAGGACTACCTTACGAATTGATGAAGATACGATTTACGATTTCATGGCAAAGTAATCCTGACATGGTTTTACAGTATGCTACCTAGAACTTGACTTTGGTAAGAAAATGACTTGGATTGAGAATGACTTAGTAAATATAGTAAGAACCCGGATTTTTTTAATCTCAAATATCGTAAAGTCTCAGCTGGCTTTTATGGGACAATCTTACGAAAAATTTCTACTTCAATCCTTGTGTAAGAAATCTTCAAACCAGCTGTAGTCCCGTTGGATCGTATAAGACAGAACTGCAGAAACGATTTACGACCTGATGGCAAGGAAATCCCGACTTTTTTACATTATGCTACCTCGGAATGTACTTCCATAAAAGTATGACTTTGATGGGAGTTACAGCTTATTTAGCCAATAGTGAACAAAGCATGATTTATCTTGACCTAACCCTCATCAAGGGATGTCTTCAAACCGTGTGTAATCAGTCGTGTTAGCTCTTGTTAGGCATAACTGCAGAAACTATTGCGACTTGGTGGCAAGGTATTCCCCTTTAGCTTTATAAGTGGGATATCATGCCAGTATGCCGATATTTTACGAAATAGGATTTGTCTTGACCACTTTTTCACTTGAATATAGAGCAATACAAACGATCGGGCTCGTTATCACGGTACCACTTTTTGCAGTACATTACATCTGACTCTGATTAAAGGTTGACATAGTCGAATCAATCTACCTAACTCACCGATATCATACTTGCAGACAAAATATTAATTCATTATTCTCTCATAAACATGATATTGTGTTATCCATTTGGGCGATTCTGCGGGAATGCCACGTAAATAAAATCCAGTCACAGAGTTGACGTACTGAGTCACCGTGTTACTCGCCTAATGAAACATAAGTAATAATGTAAATATTTCTTTAGTTATCATCGTCATTACAAATATGTACAGTCAAAATAATAAAATGACTTATCATTTTAACCTAGTGATTGCAAGAATCGCTGATAATATACAACAACTGGGATGGGATCACAATCAGCAGACGACTAAAATTCAATTGGTCTCAGAATCTTATCAATTTATTATTCAATGTTATTACGTATATATTTGTGTTATTGTTGTACATTATAAATATTGAATTCGTTCAAATATTTTTTCCGAATATGAATGTTATTATTAAGTTATAATTATAACCTTAATAATTGATTTTCTAGTTTGTAACATCCAAAACTGAACTCAAAATTATTGTTAACTTGAACATTTTTATGCTAATGAAAATACTTATTTATTATTGATAATAAAATCTAATAACAAAATACAAAATCACTGAATGTAAAGCAGCTCTACTTCGTAATTCCAAAAAGGACACAAGTCGTTTCAGCTTTTACAACCAAGATTCTATTAGAAGTCGTGAACGGTGTTGTATTTTAAATTTATCCTCTAGCTCTCGATAAATTTATCAATATTATCTTTGTTGAAGCGTTCAAGATAGTTATAATAGGACAGTTCAGAAAATACAAGACCAATTGTTGTACAGGTGTTGATTTTGAATGCAGGTCAAATTGAAGATTGGTACGTCTATCAAGAGGGGGGTAGAACTAGAATAACAAACCGGCCGGAATATGCCCCTCACGTAATTGCGTGTGATTTCCTGATGCGGGTTCAATTGTGCTGCAATTAACTTGACCCAGGGTTTGTAGTAGAAATTGGAGCCGAACAACAACAACGTGTTGTTCTGTGCAATAAAATCACATTTTGTTGCATACCAAATACTTGACCTTAAAACAACACTAGGTTTATTTTGTTTTTCTATCCCAATCATGAACTCTGAAGAAAAAAAAGAAGATATATCTGTAAGTATTATTATAAAATTAAACACAGATATTATTATATTAATAGAAATGAATTTCATTATAGTAAATTTGTCTGCTTGACAGTGTGATACAATTTTCTTGAAAATAACTCACTTTAAAAATTGAAACATTCTACACCTTCGTAATTTGTTCCAGGAAAATGTATGTTTTTGATATCATTCATCCTGAACTCAACACGGGCCGCAGTAAATTGAGAAATTCCTAATTGTTAACCGAGTGTAAACGAGGTCATGAACTTTTAACATATCATGCAATGCTGTAATTCTTTTGCTTATATAAAGCCGCAAGTTAAACAGAAAAAAACTTAAAAATTAAGACGATAATGAAAAAATTGAGATGATTATTGTTTTTTACATCAGTAAGGTAAAGTGGTAAGAACAAAACAAACAAATATGTTCAACATTGTTATGAGAACTCAAACAGTAGTGAGCTCCCAAAAGAACAAATAAATTCGGAATAATAAAGAAAAAAAGCACTTTTTCTTTCACTCTTCAATTTTCTTAGTCACATAGGAATCAGTCGACCACCGCTGTTTCAGTCGATTATTTAGACTAGTAGTCAGGGCTGAACTGACAGAACAAGGAATTGATGGAATGTTTCAAAAGTAGCTTCTTTTAAAAAATTCCATCAATCTTTAACAAAGAGAATATTAAGGTCTAAAAGATACATATAAAGAGTGTTAACATTTTTGTATGGCTTTTGTTTGGAATGTTTGAATTCGTTGGGCGTCAGAAGCTCGGTTGACCGGATGCCATAAATCCACATAGGTTTGAGATTACAATTTACATAAACATTTTGTAGTTCAGAGGACGTTTGGATCGTCTATCGAGTAGTTTTTTAGTTCGGTCAGGTTTAGACTTGTGTGTAGATTCCAAGTGTCATTTGTCTAGGTGAAGTCCCAAGTATATAAATATTGGACAGGAGGTATTGTGAGATTACTACAAAATATTTTATTAAATGAATAATTCCTTGAGTAAATTTTAATAAATTAAACAAAATTTAAAGTCAGAAAACCTAACAATCTAATCTTGTTTAAACCCATATGAAAAAAAATTATAATAAGAGGGTCGTTGTTGTTTTAAAAGGACTTCCTTTTAACTGAAAGTTACCGAGTGGTAGAAATTTTCTTGAAGTTTTGGAATTCCGCTTACATATATTTTGTATTTAAATTAAACGTCCGACACTTGAAGGGGTTTACGTTTCAAACAACGTTCAGTTCGAAAGGCACTTTCCATTTATCACCTTGTACACATTATAACTTATCAGATATTAAAAGATCAAAGAAGGAACGTCTTAGAAGAATGAGAGATGGAACTATCTTGTATTACAGACGATAAGAAGAAAAACTTGAGAACTCCTAACTGTAATTATTTTTTGTCATTTTCATATCACTTTATTAAAACTAGAGTGTCAATGAAACTGGCTAATTCATCATGTAGGGAAAACAGAAAATTCGCTGTATCTGTTATTGATGTTTTTACAAATCGTTGTGTGTTAATGCTCGGCTGATTTTTTTGTCGCCTTTCCTTTCTCAGAGCCATTATTTTTAATTAAAGTATAAAGTGTAATAAAAATCATGTACGGTAATAATAAAAACGCATAAACGCATACAAAATATATTTAAATTCTTGATGATCTGATCTATGAACTGTATTTAACTTAAACTTGTTTGAAGTCCAAAAACGAAGCTCAGTAATTTTATTTTCGTGCTTATGTTGCTCCTACAAAAAAGCAGACACGGTTCAGGAAAAACATTCAAGTTTTTTAAATAAAAGATCTAAAATTCAAGTAGGCTAACGACTTTCTTCAACCTAACTGCATACTTCATCTGAAATCTTTCTAGAAAGTTTAGCATGATTTATTAAAGCAGTTTAACATGAATCCATAAATCGCGAGACTTTATTCTGTAAGAGAAGATCGTTAGAATTACAGACAAATGCTGTTATTTTTATTTATTCATTCCATTTCTAGACAAAACAAGAGGATGTGAAAGAAAAAATCCACCTTGGCAAGACATCAATGAAATGCAGAAATTATCTTACCAGGGAGACTGGGAAAGAGATTTCCTTGTTGTAGCTATAAGAGAAAGTTTAAACGATGTCATCCCTACTGGCGGTACTAAACTTGAAAAAATAGACAAACAAAAAACAAAACACGAGAGAGTATTAAAAGTGCTTTAATGATTTCTCTAAGATGTTCTTAATTATAAATCTTTTATTTATAAACTATCTAAAACATTTGAACAAGTTTGGCATTCGGGTTTGTTCTGGAAATTCAAGATCACACCACATAGTGTTTAAGAATAGTTTATTGCTACTTTAATGTCTATTTTAAGTCCATTCTTGAATTTTATAATGATAAGTTTTTACACACTTGCTTTGAATGAGGAATTACTGCAGAACATTCATTCCCTTACGTTCATCAATCTTTCAATGGCAAATAAAGTCGTACTTCATAAAGATTAGGTTTAGGAATTGTATTTTGTGTGTAGATTCAAATATCGAGAAATAGATTGGCTTAAATACTGATCCATTAGAAACCCAGAATTTGTATTGGAAAGGTAAAAAAAGGATAATTTGAGCAAAAAATTTCCGAAAGATAAATTTGCTAAGTATTTTTTGAATTTGTCGAGGTCAGTGTAAACGTAAAGCATTTGTGTCTTTGTTAAAAGCCTGTTAAAGATCCAAATAATGCAGATTTTTAGCTAGTGGAAAGCCCAGATGAAAAGCTGTAAGTTTTGTATTATATTGTTTCTTATTAGCTGTTTTTCATCTTAATTCTGACATATTTTGGACAGTCCAGGCAAGTAGAATAGTTTCTTTTTTAAGAACATGCAATAAATATTGTCATAATAAATTATTTCATTTTTTCATGTTAGTTATTTAATTTTTTTCCCCCAAAAATGTAGTATATTTTCTAAACATGATATTGGGTCAAATTATAAAAAAAAAGAAATATGCAGCAAAACCATGCAACGCATTAACTTTGATTTAGAAAAAAGTTTATAACATGTAATTTAAACATAATAAAATGATTTTTGCATGAAAATAGGTACAACCAAACATACTTATATGTTATACCTCAATAGCTTAACATTTTATAGAAATACGAGATTAGTTGTTTAACAAAATACACAATAAATTTAATCGGAACTGAATTTAAGCAGACTTTTATTAATTTGGAGATATATTCACTATTTATGTGGAAATCCTGGGGGAGATCGAAGCCTGCTCATAAAACAGTATATACGCTTCGCTCGATATGACGTTTCTCGGTGAGATTTGAGATACTCTTGAATCGTTGAATTCGTACCATTGTCGTGTGCCCGAATGCAAGCAGTAAGCCGTGTAGTGGCCAGAATGTGTCGAGCCAGAATGGTTCGATACGGCGTATAGATTGTAGGCACATGATTGTTGACTGCTCGTGTACGGTGACATGTCCAGGCCCGTCAACGGGAAGTCGACAGCAGCCGACAGTTTCCTGTATCTCTCGCTCGGAGAAAATCTTTTTAGGTGGAGGACTAGTATTTTAGGAAGTTTCTGTATGGAAAATCTCTTGGTGCACTTTCGCCTGGATTTGCATTTGGAACACGTTGGCATCTCGTTTCCATCCAAGACTTCCTCTTTCGTGAAGTGATCTAGACATTGCGAAAGGCGGAGAGTGGACGAACCCCGGGTGGGCAGAGGCAGCGAAAGGTCCCAAAACGCCTCGAAGGTGTTGGATTTGTGTCCGCAAGTGGTGCATTGGAGGGTCGACTTCAGTTGGCCGACGAAAAGCTCCACGATTTTACTGTTGTCGATTCGTACATACTGTTTCCAGCTCTCGGTCGCTTTTACAGAATCTGATAGGCTGTCGTCCAGTTCAGGAAGATTTTTCGGCTTTGTAGTCACACGGTTGATGTCGTCGTGGATGCCTTCAAGTAGATAGCGGAGGAATTCTTGTGAGTCTTGCTGGTTGTAGCCCATGAAACGCGGGGCGTATCTCTGGATTTGTTGCTTGAAAGCGATGGTGTTGACTACCTTTCCTTCTCCGCTCCATAGTTCACTGACTACATCAGCAAAAGCTCTAATCAAGGCTCCTTTGGAATCCGAGACCCGGGTTTCTCGCGCGTACTCTCGGCTTACCAGATAATCTTTCAGAAGGCGAGTGTTGCTCAGGCACTGAACCACCGAATTTAGAAAACATGTATTTCCTATATTCAGAAGCCCGCTGAGACCCGCCGTGTCAGAGGAAAATGAATTCGAGGCGCATTTTCTCAAAGTCATCGATGTCCGACATAGCCTCGAGTCCTCGTCCGTGCTCGACGAGCTGTCTGAGGAGTCTGCCCTTCGTGCTTTGTCCACCGTCGCTGCTTGAAGTGCTGCACCGCGCAAACGAACCGTCGGCTTTATCGACGGCGAGTGTTTCCCTAAGTTGGAACGTGACGAACCCGCTAAGTAGCTTCCCGGTGCATACGTACTCCTGTACTCGTTTAGGTCAAAGGTCGTATAGCTCGATTTGCGTTGCTGATGGCTCGAGGGTGAATTTTTGGACGATTCGTAACAGCTCGCGCTTGATCGCCCGGCCGTTTTGGCTTCTCTCCCCTCGCTTTTGTCTTCGGCCGATGCGCTCGACCTCGACGATGATTTTGATAACCTCGAATCCGTATATTTGGAATGGCTTTTGTCTTCCGAGGTGTTAGATGTTCTACGAGCACAAGAGCTGCTGTAAGTGTACTTCATCCGGCCATACTCATTGTCTAGAACGCTTCTAGAATTCAATGGCACTGGCATAGTACTTCGCCTTAGGTCCACCGAAACATAAGAACAAGGCATTCTTACTTGTTGCCTCGGTATTCCTTCGGTCCCAAATCTTTCATTTTTCTTGACTGTTCTTAATTTTTTGAGTAAAATCGGGAGCTACTTTCGGACGGTGTTATAGCATTTCTCGCCGAAAACTATCACTGACTCTGCAGGGGGAGCGCCCTTGTAGCTTCGCTACAAGATGTATTTTTAAAATTACTCTCTATCAAACTTTAATTTAAATAATATTGAATAT
This sequence comes from Cimex lectularius, assembly GCF_000648675.2. Taxonomy (NCBI): domain Eukaryota; kingdom Metazoa; phylum Arthropoda; class Insecta; order Hemiptera; family Cimicidae; genus Cimex; species Cimex lectularius. Next base: position 380,226 of record NW_019392888.1, on the reverse strand, counting down.
GTTTTTTATAAATCACGTTTTAAAGAAACACATGTGCCAAAAGGTATTTCTCAACGAAATATCAGTACAAATTAATTCCCAAGTCTCACCCATCTGAGTTTTTTCCCCATCGTGATTATAAATTTGTATTCTACAACAGTTTTGGCCAAATTAAAATTAAACAAATACCAAAACGAAATATAAAAACAGAACAATAAAAGAGAACAGGGCGATGATATGTTGTAAACAAGTTTGTATTACATATCCATAAATGAATTTACTATGAAATAGGTGGGTACAAGCAGATGATTTTTTTGAGTTGATTCTTTCTATTATTTACTCTTCACTTACAACTAAAAAAAAGCAGATCTACTGAAATAAAAATCGCCAATATTTTTCTTGTATAATATTTTTGGAATTATCAACATTTCCAGAACTTTTTGATCGTAACACTTAGAAATTTTCTTGCACACAGTAATTTGTGGTGTCTGTTTACTTCAGATGTGCTACGAGTTATTTCTTTCTATTATTTACTATCCCGTTACACTACTATTCCATTTACACTTTAAAGCAACAATAAAGTAAAATTATCGCTTCTGGAAATTGCGAAGGGTCCCTGATGAATTGCTATTTTTAGAAATTTTTTGTTAACCGAATGTTTATACATTAACATATCCTAAAATTTTGTAAGTAAAGTGTACCACTTTTTTACTAACAATACCATCAGATTAGTGATCGTAGGGGACAATATCCATTAACCAACCATCATAGGAGTCAACTGACATGTTACAACTACTATCATTTTTCACTATTACATGTTTGAAATGAATCATACCATGTTTTAAGCAATTTTTACCTGTTCAAAACGTTTTGTTGCGTGTTAGAAAAATACAATATAAATAATATTCTTGTCATTACTGACGGTTTTTAATATGTACATTTCTATGTATATATGGTAGATAGGTCAAATTACCCAAGACTCTTAATAATTCAATACAACTTTAATAGTTTGTCCTTTGACACTGTAGTTACATAACTAAATTCTGATTCGGACAAATTCAAGGTGAACGTACTAACGGGCTAGAGTTATGTTTGAATTGGGCCACTTCCGGGTTAATTGTGACTCCCCCGTACTTTTAATTTATCTCAATTACAAGCAATTTCGTGCCGGCGTTCATTATAACGAATAATCACGTTGTCGATCAATCAGAGAATTCTGTTTAACCTGATTTTTAAGCAGAGTCAGTAATAAATCATCGCATAGCTTCCAAACCCGGGCCATTTTAAGTAGGTTGTATCAGTGTAGTTGGTATTAATATTTTGTATTAATAGTATTACTCTAAGAGTCGTCTGAAACCTGAATATAACCTTTCATTATTATTTTACATTAGAAACTATAAAAACAAATTCTTCTTTCTGCGAAAATTTAAGCCAAGAGAGCAAAAATAGATTATTCAAAACTAAGTTTTCTTACATATGTTAAATATTATGTCTAAATTGTTTGTGATTTAATTCAACCTTCTAGCATAATAATCATATGTGTACTTTAATTTTTTTTCACATGTTCCTTTCCATTGTTTTTCAATTAACTCGAAGCAAGTAGCTTACGAATAAATCCGATGCTTCATGTTGACTTTGTTGTTCCTACATTCAAAACCTGTTGAAGTTGAAGTGATGATTTATTTTACTGTTTTAGCTTAACATAAAGACTTATTTAGCCTTGTAAACGTCGTAAGCAGGCATTAAAATGCAAACAAAGAAGCCTGTTTAAGACGGGCTCGTAGGCTGAAAACTTTGCAAATAAACTGAAAGTTAATACAGCCATCGTTATTTTGAGCTCGCAAATTATGGTTATGAGGGGGTGGGAGGAATCAAATTCAAAAGGAACAAAACAATCGATATCTATCGTTATCGGAAAATATGTAATAATAAAAAAGAAATCTGTTCACTCAACGCAATAAAATCTGAATATTTGACCTTTTTTTTGTTATAACGGGGGTTCGCTACAGCAGAGGTCATATCTACCCCTAGGGGCCGGTGTTTTTGAAAAAGGGCCGCTGGATACGAACCCCGGACCTTTACCTTACAGAGATCAGTCGGCGTGTTAACTCGTTCGGCCACCGGTAGCCCAAACACGCATCTTAATTTCTGGATTTGCCAAAATTTTATTTTCTCGCGTATCTCTATGATAAAATAAACCAAAAATAATCACAGTCGGTTGTTAAAATATTAGGGATATAAACAGGAAACGGCTAAACACAGCATTCATACTGAGTAGGAGCATTATCATGATTTATTCAAGTCCTTTACCTTTTGTATTTTGAAACTTATGCACACATTGATGGGATACATGTGCCGCCGCATAGGAACAAATCATTACGATCTAATCCGTTTATTCAAGACTCCAGGTTTTTTGGGATGACGGCTCAAAAACTCCGTTTGTTGCTGATTATCGAATACTAGATAAAACAACAATCGACTAATTTAAGCATCACATGCTGATCAACATGTAAGCTGTGTACTTCTGCATTTGAGCTCCTTTTAAATTATAATTTTATCTTCTTCGAGAGAACAGCTGTAGAGACTCGTTGACACGTAGTGTAAAACGGCTTGCAAAAAATTTGTTTTTTCTTTAAGTTTCTGGCCATTTATGACTTTGGAACTTTGGAATTAGTATAAGTGAGAATTTTGCTTTTACTCTCTGGATATTCTGAGTTTCCTTGTTCATTGCAATACAACACGAAGAAGAATAAGAAACGGATTGTGAGATTAGTACCTCAAACGAACACTATCTTACAGATGTGTGGCACAAAGTTTTTGGGAGAAACGGACCTGGTCCACAAATTGCTAACAGGGACCCGAGGAAAGTCCGCGTAGTACTTTGAGTATTCCAATCCTCACAAGCAATCATTTTCAAACATTTTCTGACACTGAAACTTCAAATGAAAACGATACCGAAACAAAAGATACGAAACCTCCACCGATTTATATTAAACACGTAGTAAATACTTATTCACTAATAAATTTTTTATAAAACATAGGAGGCATCATTTCTTCATATAAAACACTAACAATTCTCTAAAACTACTCGCAAACAAACCACAAATTTATACAATTTGTGGAAAAAATCAAACTGAATTTCATACGTATCAACTTCAAGAAGAAAAAAATTGCATAATTGTATTAAAAAGTCTACACTTCTCAACCACCACATGATTAATAGTTGAAGCATTAACAACACAGGGTAAAAAGTAGTCAATTGCATTAACGCTATATCACGATTTAAACTACCATTGAGCCTGTTTTTTTGTAGACGCAAACCGAACACATACAATGAAAAAATCTATGATATCATGACGCTGATCTCAAGATAAGAAATCTCTTAAACAATTAATATAATTTTATTAATCCAGTGCGGCTGCCAATGGGTAGCTTTCTCTAAAATGTAATGCCACAATCATGTATTGAAATTCAAAATATTTGGTTGTATATAATACATATGCAATTTTAGATAAATAAACGACACTGGTTTCTTCAATTGCTAACGATTTGGCAAATTAACCGCACAGACAATTGAGTTCAAATAAGTGAATAAATATTAATAAATGTGAGCAAAAATGCCGGTTTGTATATGAAAAAATTTAAAAAGAAAATTAATATTGGATCAAGTATTTCATTATGATTTCGTGTACTAGGAGTTTGATGCCATCCCAATAAGAACGAATTAAAAAAAGTAATATAAATTGAATTATAATGGAGCAATAATGATCAAAAAAAGGATTAATTGCATATTTTTCGAATGTCTTAGAATGTAGTTTATTTCGAATTTTTAAACTTTAAAAATAAGTTTGACTTTTATTATAATATAAACTTATGTTTTATAATTATGTAATAATCTTTGTTGTTATGTTTGTTTTCTTATGTTTCTTGAGAAGATGCAATTTATTATCTTCCATGTACATATTACACGTAATTTGATAGAATAGAATACAATAATAAAATTTCTGTATTGCATTCATCAATGAGAGGTAAAAAAGTGCCACCCTAGTTTTCTTTAATAAATACTTCGTACAGTAAGAAGGGATGGATTTACAACCTAAAGAGTTAGGCAATCAGGCCGTCAAATCACTGAATTTGTTATTGAGAGTATATTCGAATGACCGTCTCAGAATCTTTATTACATTTTAATATTTATCCCCCACCAGTCAATTGTTCTTTTCAGAATTTGGATAATTGTAGAATTAATCAAAATTCAATTCTAACGCTTGTCAATAATTTACAGATGACTCCGTCATCACAGCACAATACCATAGAAGATTGCTAAAATAAAATCGAAGAGCTTCACTTTCCAGCAACTTGCATTTACCTTGTATTATTATTAACTTAACTATTAATTTTTTAAATTTATTGTTAGCCTACAAATACATCAATGCTGCACCATATAGATGGTATACGTGCGCAATTGGTCGCCAGCCATTTTTGTTAGTACGAAAATTAAATTTAGCTGATCGCGGTGGCCGAGTAGGATATCCGACTCGTATTTGCCATGCTAGCGGCCCTGAGTTCAACTCTGGGCGTAGCTCGTGGTTTTTTCAATTAAAAATAATTTTAAAGTGGTAGACCTCTCGTCCGCGACATCCCACGGGTAGATAGATGAGGCTTCTTGTAAGAAAGTACAGAAATTATATTTAAAACTAAGCTTTTTGACCTTAGAGATTTATTGGAGGAGATTAATCATAAATTTATAAAAGGTAAAGGCGTAAATAAATATTTTTTTTACAAATAACAATATTAAATTTTATCAGCAATGTAAAATTTTTTATAATTAGAATAAAATCGGGTCGAAATGAGAAGTTTGTGGCATGGGCGATCGAAATCACGGTAGCTCAAGTGGTAGAGCAGCGGCGTATTGAGCCGAAAGTCGTGGGTTCGAATCCCGCCTGTGACACACATTTTTCATTTCGAAAAAAATTGTGTATAATTAATTGAGTATTTATATATTTAATAGAAGCTGATACAATTTAGTATTAATCTAGAATTACACCTGTGAATCGTACACAGTCCCGCTAATCTAGTATAATCGTTAATAAAAAGTGTTTCTATATGAAGCCGCGATTTGCTTATAATTAGAATAAAATCGGGTCGAAATGAGAATTGTGGCATGGGCGATCGAAGTCATGGTAGCTCAAGTGGTAGAGCAGCGGCGTATTGAGCCGAAAGTCGTGGGTTCGAATCCCTCCTGACACACATTTTTCATTTCGAAAAAATTGTGTATAATTAATTGAGTATTTAAATAACAATATTTTAACACAACAATTTAAAAAACTCGTTTGACTGTATATCAGGTACGTTTTATTTTTTAAGTTACACCTTTAGGCAAATAACCAGCTTTTTAACAAATAGCAGTTTTTATATTGTACTTTTACAGGCTTCAATAGACTTTTTTTACAAATGTAACTGGAATGGAACACCCCTATAAAAAGTCTCGTCTGTCGCGAGCATCCTTCATTTGTTGAATATGTAAACTGACAAGTTTGTAGTACAAGAAAAGTCGTGCGGGGTTTACGCCCGTTAAATTATATATTAGCAGGAAGGAGCTAGGTCACGTACGGGTCATGAGGGCTTTATTTCCTCTTCTCCTGTCAACATGCTGTTTTTCTGACCGTATAATTATACTTTAATCTTTTTCCATTCCTATCGAGGAAAAACGGTTGTTTGTTTTAAAACAAAAGTTACAAGGGAAAAAAGGAATCTTTTCGAAACAATATGAAAGCAGTTGATTTAAATAATTATAACTTTGCGATAGCTGCCGATAAAATGTTAGGTTATTGTTTAAAATATTAATTTATGTGAACACAGATTCCTTTATATGAAACATTATATCCAATGAAATATTGATATGCTGTCAAAAGGAAAATACCATATGCTTCAGGAGTTTATAACAGTCGTATTTCCAAACGTCAAATGGTGCTAAGGATAAATTGAAAATGTATCGAGACCAAGCATGGGACAACCAATCCGACTTGGGAGATTTTTCCGCAGGCGTATTGGAATATCGCTCTTTCACAAGCCATAATTGAGCAGCTGGCGACTGCGATATAAATTCGAAGGGGAGAGAAAAAAAATCCGAAATGGCGTAAGAGCTCAGCAAACCCAATTTTAAGTATGGTCGGAAAGGCTTGCAGGCCGTGGGAGGGGTGTGTGTTATTCTGCAAGGGTTCGAAAGGAACATCTTAAATCCAATTCCGCTGCCCGTAGTCCCCGGGAGCTGATTTCCTCTAATTCTCCACCTCTTCTAAATCCGAGATAACAAAATTATACAAATTAAATTTCCACTCTTCTCTATACCGAACAATTTTGTTGAATGTTGTTTTTTTCCATCCTTTCTATCCCCTCACGGATTCTTAGCCCTCTACTTCCTGATTTAGGTTCCGGCTTTTGAACAAAACAAAGCCTTAACTGTTTTTAATCTTGTTTTCTTCGGAAGATATAAACGCCTATAAAAACCACACGGCGGAGGTAAATTAATAAACGTATTTTTGCATTTTTTTAAAACAAGGTTTCTATTTGTTTCTCTCTTTTTTTTCACATCCTGGGCAAAATACGATGTTAATTACACTTTTACAATTATTTCAATCATGAACACGATTTTTAACTTTTATAGATTTTCTTTCCTAAGCAAAATTATTTATGTGGTGTGAAGTTAGCAGCTAACAAATTCAGAGTTTTAATATAAACAGTTTAAAAAGCGGATATCAATTTTAAATGTGGTTTTCTCGCTTAACTAATTAATTTAGGGTTTTCTAGCAATAGGAAACGATGGGAATTATCGGACATATACTACACAAAAACTGTGACTATGAATACGTACAATAACTATCGAACATAATACAGACTAAAAGATGGATTAAGAATGGGTATCAACAAAACATGAGACATACCCAAAAGTATAGCAAAACACATTATATATTTTTCAGACTTCTCAGTTTTCAATTTTTAAGGTGGTAATTGAATGGCACTACAAAATGCCTATAATTTTCCTTAATTTTTGCACAAGTAACTAGTAGTCGACACAACACTACACACAACACTTTGACAATTTTGAATTAATTCTACTCAGAAATAGCGGGAAAATATTTGTTATTCCTTAAATATTATGTATATCAGATTGCTTATATTGTTAATAGAAAGGAAAGTTAATTTTTAGTGGCGAGTATTTTTTAAATAACCCAAGAATATTTTAGATATAAATTAAAACGATTTTTATGGCCTTATTTCCAAAATTGGACAAGTCATTTTCTACCGTATCCGTCATTAGCGTGTTCTTCTCCTGTAACACATATTTGCACAAGCCATGGAGTAAGTGGTACGTACCTGCATAGAATCAACAGAATCAAACAGAGACAATCTCCCAATAGCGGAAAATGTTATGTACAAGGGGATCTGAAGCATTTAATTTTTTATAGCGAGAAATTTGAGAACCAGCGAGAAGAGGTCGTAAAGACAGTCTTTTTTGTTAATATAATCAAAAATCCTTCTAATTATGAAACATTTATAGCCTCAGGAAAGTCATTTATTTACAAATGGCTTTTTAAATTTATGAAAAGTTGTAATTTAAATATTTAAAGTTAATTTGAAGAGAATCCGGGGTTGGACGCGGGTCGTCTCGCGGTTGGGGGCCATGTCGGTTGGGGCGCCAGTGGGGCAACTTGGCGGAGGTGTTGGGTTCCTTTGCTACCCCGGACTTCGTTGGAGGATATGTACGTGCAGTTCGTGCACATCCTCAGAGCGGGCTGTAAATATCAACTCCCTTGAGGAGGGAGTGCTGAGAGGTATCGCTCCGGGTGGTTTTTTCCGCGCGTTATTCTGGTCCCGCGGGGGCGCGAGCTCGGCCTGGGCCAGCTTTTAACTGTTGGTATAAATAAATTGTTCACCATAAAGCAACAAAAAAAACTTTAATTTTGATGTGATATATTTTATCATGGTATTTATATAAATTCCACTTCTCGCATATTAACTACCTGAATAAAGAAATCTAACAGCCCCTTCCCTCCCAATAAAAGGACACTGTCGCTATTAATTAATTCTGGGTGTTAATTTAGAGCGACGTATTGAATTGCTTCCGCAAATGATAAGACGCTATGTAAGCTTACAAGCCATTGACACTTCAGACCATTAAATAGTGCATGGCCATTTATGTCAAACTTCGTGAACTTTGTTCTATTCCGGCAGTTGAAAAAAATGCTTCAACAAGTTCTTTTAGCTTTTTTTATTTTTTTAATATTTTTACGAGGGTTCGCAACAGCAGAGGTCATATAAACCCTCAGGGTGCCGGTGTTTTTGAAAAAAAGCCCATTTGTAAGTATGTCGGGTTCGAATGCAAGGCTGCTGGTTCGAACCCGGGACACCTTTACCTTACATGAGCGCCATGTCAAAGACTAAACCTTGCGGCCACCGACGCCCCCTTTAGCCCATTATTATTATTATTAATGATAGTCCAAATCTTAAAACAATATTGATCGCTATATAGGAATCTATTTAAGATTAAGTTTTAGTTTTTAATATTCTATTGGCATTGTTGAAAAAATTGTATAATAAAAAAAGAAACTCAAAATATTCATCAGTTGACAATCACGTATAGTTTTAAAATTACTTTCTGTACAAAACTTTATACATTTAATGCGATGGTAGTGAACAATAAAATAAAGAACTAGCAGGAACCTGTCAGACTACGGGGAGAGGAGCCGGCCATTGTCGGAACTCTCAGTATTTAGGATTGTTGATTGATTGGCTTAGAGTCGTGCTAGGAGTCTCCAGGTCACACTATATATTTAGGAGGCGTTGAAGATTGATCGGGTGGAACGTTGAAGAGAGGGCTTGAACTAGTGGATGATATGGAAGGACCACTTGAGGTGGAAGTTGTGCAATCGTTTTCGGATCATGCCCGTAAAGAATTAGATGTCTAGGCCTTTGTGAATGTTTTGGGTAGTGACGTAGAACATAGAGAATATGAAAGAGGACTTTTGATTGAAAGGATAGGATTTTTAGGATGTTGGATGGCTTGGCTGTACCCCACAACTAGCTCCATAAGTCCAAATCGTCTAATTAGTGTCTTATATCTTGTTAGTTTATTGTGTGTACTTACTGTGGTTTTGGGACCAAGTAGGTGTCTCAGGTGTCCGTAACTTCCATGTAATCCACTATCCAACCTTAGGTAGAGGATTTGGTTGAATGGAGGGATTACCTTACTGGTGGGTGGGTACTTCTATGTGTGAGCGTCACGTGTCGGCTCTTTTATTGGCCACCGAGTGCACCAGTCGTTAATGAGTTCTAGGTGGTTTTGGGTACTTTTGCTGCAAGGATAGTTGTGAAAAAAAAAGAAAACCTGAGGAGAGGATTGCGGTGTCGTCCGCGATGATCGTGATGTGGGAATGAAGGTGTATAAATATGTCAGCGGTAAACTGTGAGAGGATTGGTCTCAGGATACTTCCTTGGGGATGGCCCGCCTTGATGGGCTTGTCCGAAAATTCAGAGCTAATTTTCACCTTGAATAAGGGACTCGAGAGGAAGGATTTCAGGATGAGAGAGTAGGTGTGGGGAAGTATACTTTTTAATTTGAATGGAGACAGGGGCTCCGTACTCTGTCAAACGCCTCCGCGACATTTTAAATTAAGTATATTTTATATTTTCTTCTCTAAAAATTAAAAGAATAGAAACGTTCGAGTAAATTATTTTACGTAATATTAAAATGTTTTGCTGGAAGTGAGAAATATATTTTTAAAAGAAAATCTTGTTAACTTCAAGAGTCTAACGAATATTTAAGGTAAGCCGGCGAAGTACAAATAAACCTAAGTACTTAAAAAAACAAAAAACCGCTAGTTGATGAATGGGGAGCGGGGTTGGTTTGGACTCACTGCCGAGATATCATAAATCAGTAAGGCGGGATATTACAAAAGTTTTTGTTTCTCCCTGCCCCCCTTCGGACCCTGTACCCCCTTGGATATTTGGATTTACTGGCCGCTACTCCAAAGGCCTCGGGAATATATGAACTCTTAAATATTCCTTTGGCCCAATCGCCGATAACTTTTCCCTTTTGGGGCAAAGATCTATGGTAAAGACAATAACTTTATAAAATGAAAAAGTTGAAAATTTCAAACTCGCTGGAATAACAGAGAAATCTCTTACATCAATCCTCACGCAAAAAATTCACTCATCATCAAACACCGAACTACTGTATTAACATACTACTTAAAAGGACTAACAGTTATTTTTCAATAATGAGTCAAGTGGCACCATCAAAAAATTAAGCAGTCGGACTATCAATGTTAATCGTCCAGAACGTCGGACCACATTTTTTCACAATAAATAAAATTGCTTATAAATATTAATGCAAATAATTTAAAATATTACTGAGTATTCATTTATATATGCTCAAATCTATACACGCATGTACATAAGTACATACTCACGTATCAATTATCGTAATAATTATTAAATTAATCACATATTTGCTTAGTGGTCACAATTGGCCATATTAATTATTCCAATTAATTATTTTTTTAAACTAAAGTTTTTGCCTGAGATGAAAAATTAGTATCATCCCGCTCGTGACACTATTTTTCATCTCAACCCTTAGATAAAAAGAATAATTAATTGAAATATCGTAATAATAATTTTCTTATTGTTATCTTTTATAATTAAATACGAAACTTTTATTCAAATTATTTATTTAAATTTTCATTTTTTGGTTCTATCAGATAAATAAGAAAAAAAACTTGTTGCTGTTTTTGTCGTTGAGATGACTTATGATAGAGTCACTTAGGCTGACGGCCAAGTGAGTGATTATCAGCTTTTGATAAGGCTGTTTTTCCTCTTTTTCTCTTTTCAGAATATACACGCTCTAAATCCATTCCGTCGCCTTTTGTTCCGCCCAGAGACCTTAGGATATTACAGCCCCTTTTATCTTCCGAGCCCTCGACAAAGTCTTAAGCATCGTACCTTTTCTCTAAAACAAAGGGCGTCGGGACTAATGTTTACAAGAGAATTGATGTTTCCGTAATGATTTAATCAAGTACGTTGGTCAGTTATTGTAATGCTTGCCGGCATCGTTTTTCATTGTCACCGCCGACTGATATAAATCACAAATATTATAATAATTTATTGTATTTATGCGTGACATCTTGCGTGAAATATAAATACAAAAACTGTTTTAAAAAATGAAAGAAAATCATTGAAATATAATGTATAAATTTTCGTTAGCATATTTACTGCTGTACAATCGTTATTAGCACTTGGCCTACAAGGCCAGTAGTGGAAGACGTTTTCGTAAGATAAATCACACCCTAACTTTTTTTACGGGGCCGTAACTCTTCACATAAATCACCCTGTCTTGTGAAATTAATTATTCGATCTAAATCCGCAAACTGGTGTGAATTGAGTGCAAATCTGGGATCTCTGAGGGAGAGGAAGTGTTAGATCTCATTATCCTGTTTCTGAAGTAACCCTAGAAATTGTTTGCAGTCGTTAAGACATTTCTGACGCTAATGCTTATCGACGATATTTATATAGTTTCTAAAGAAAAATATATCAATTATTTAGTACTAAGCTAGTTTTATCTAAAAAAACATATTTAATCATATTATTTTTTATTTAAAAAGTTTTATTAAAAAGTAATTCTTGTCATATAGGAAGGCTTGCAATGCATTTTACAAATCAATCTCTAATAAAATTCCATGGCTTATGTCAGAATCGAACCCAAAGCCACTAACCTGGCAAATACGTGTCAAGTTAAAATTTAATTTATATATTCGAATTAGAATAATTATGTGCGAATGTTATACCCTGACAATTGTTTGTGGAATGAAAAGCTCCGTCCATTCAGAAATCTTTATATAAATTTGTGAGATTTCTTCGTGTGGTCTGAGGTGTGATGATGCAGTAATTTGGTCGTTACCGACAATGTTGGCCTGCCCATCCTCGGTTGGTCGCTTATAGACTTATTTCCGCTTTTCGCCATCTTAAGTGTTGAATTACTATTGATCTGGGGGGCGGAAGATGTGCGAAATGCCGAACTTTCTGACGGACAAACCCAGCTAGGATAGCCGGATCAAAATGGTATAGAAACAATCAAATTACGAAAATGTACAATAATTGTGAACACATTCCGGGAATTTATATTTCAATACGACACCCACTTTTCTCAACAAGGGAGAGTTATAAAAATTCTAACTGGCATGCGACAAGATTTTTTAAAAACTTTTTTTAATATTGCAGTCAAATGTAATTGTGTACCAACTTAAGTTTTTGAAATGAGACCTACCAAAATTTGATTTTAGTAGAACAAATGGCACCAAGAACATTAATTTATTGATTCCTTTTTTGGTTTATGATTTCATATTCAACGACAGTAAACCAACTCCGATGCCCCAGCCGACAGCGTTGGAAGAGAAGGGAACTCTCACTTTCTATCGTTTATCGTTTTCGACATTCACCTCATTGGAGGACGTGAATAAAATCCATTTACTTCTTGATATTATGGAAAAGTGCATGTTCTGGAGATAAGTGAGTGTCAGCCCTGCTGCCCTCCCGTCCACCACACCGGCCAAGCATACCAAGACCATCCTTTGAGATAGACAGTCAGCCGTTATTAAGAGTCTGTATGCTATCACTTTTTGTCAGTATGTGCAAGTTGTCCATTTACTACCGCCTTCTTGGCAAAACCATCGACCAACTCGTGTTTGCGAATATCGGAATGCCCTCTAGCCCATCACAGGTACCATCTTTCCTGCTGATAACTGATTCTTTGTATTGTAACAGATTGTATACCGTTATATAGTCACTATTTGTATTAACCTTCATGTTTCCCAAAGTGTTTGGTAAAGAGGTATAATCCTGTTCAGTGTTAACTTTTCAATTCTTACCTTTCATGGGGGCCCCACATATGGCCACTGTAGGGGTTTTATGGAGGCAAGTTCTGCCGTTTGTCCATAAAGAACTAATGATCGGTCTAATCGCCGGATTATAGAAAAGCGTAGACGGTACGCTTCCCTCCAAGCTTTTAACTCCGTTACAGTTTTTCCCCTTCGCTAAAAGCGAATTAATATGTTGCTTACAATACAGTTTAGATTTAATCTTAAGTCTTAATAATTTTACTAACATTTAACAGGGAAAACGTTGTCACCAATTTGTATCGTGTCCGATAGTTCACAAAGACAGTTCGTGTTTTTGTTTTCGTATAAATTGAACATCAACCGACTTAGATTGGAAAAATCTAGGACATTCAAACTCATCCGTTTAAGTTCTGAAACAAATTTTGGTAATCTATTGCTGCATTCTGTAATGTTTTTCCCCTTCGCCTATTCGGCCGAACTATTGAATATAATCTGGGATAATAGATGTAAGTTCGGCAACGTATATGGCGATGAAAAGAGGGCTTAGAATTCTTCCCTGAGGGATTCCTGTGTAAATTTGGTCTAATACCCCTAAGAAATTTTAGTGTGTACAGACTTGCAACTTCAAGCTCCACTTTCTCGTATTCCAGGTACACTTAATACATTTCCATTTTTTCTTGCGTAGAAACAACTTAATTAGAAGCACCTTAATCATTAAAAAATTATTTCAGATATCTGTAAAATCAACAGCCAAAAGTTGGCTTGATAAAGAAAAGCCATAAATTGAACTTTGTGTAAATTCATTACGATAATAATGAACAGTAAAAAATTGTATTAACGTTTAGGTATTTTTATTCTGAACCTAATATTTAGGAGCTAGAAACTCCTAAATATTTAATTTCGAGTGAAATATATCTGGAAATACGCAACCAATTGAATTTTCCTCGGTGACATTTTTTACACTAAAAAATCTAGTTTTTGAAAATGTATCAAACTGAGTAGGTCTCATTTGAAAAAAAATGTTGACAATTACCTATTACTGTGATATTGATCTCTAAAAAACTATAGGCTTACAATTTATCCTTGTTTCCCCATAGGCCTTTGTTTTACAGAAAAGTGGATGTCGCATTGAAATAGAGAATTATAAAATTTTCATCCATAACCAACATGTCCTGCGGTTACCATGCGAACTCATACTGTTTGTGAACTTACTTCATGTATTACACGAGTACGTGCCCGGGGTGTACGTTCACACATTATGCTCGTTTTAAAATTTTACATGTTATTTTATTTAAAGTGCAGTTGTAAAAAAAGTTTAAACAATAGTTACGCTTTCTTTTTTTGTACTTTTTCAATAGATGTACCATAAAATAAAAATTGACGAATGTATAAATTTTTTACTTTATTAAGAATACATATTAATTAAAATCGTGTTATAAAAAATGTTTCCCCAAACAAATTGTTTGTTTTTCATCTCTCATTTTAGCCGGCTATTAATTTTTGTTGTATTTTAACCCATGATCGTTAATTATAGTGGTGTTTTCTTAACATTTTTTCAATTAAAATTAGTTTTTTTTTCTCTCGCGAGAAGTGTAATAAATAATGAACAGCGGGCTGGAATCCTACGCGCGCGGGGACGGGCCGGGGGTTGAATAAATGAAGATAAATAGAATGCTTTGAGAGCGGAATGCAAGTGTTTTTCAAAGCCTCTCTTGAGAGCAATGTTTTGAAAGGCGTATATCAACTTCACTTGGCGGCCCTCTCTCGGGGACGAGCCTCAAGAAACTTTTTAAATCAGCTTACACCAAGCGAGTTGGTAATAGGATTAGGCTGGAGGCATTATGTCAGGACCATTCGCTGACTAATTTAAATTAAATACTGTCACCAAAGAAAAGACAAGACACAACGGGCAGCGGAATCTACAATTCAAAGAAAACTTGCTCCCGCCATCACTATCCTTCCTTTCGAAAGACGTCTACAAGGAGGGGTTGAATTTTGAATATGTTCATGTTAATCTTCTAAGGAGGTGAAATTAATAAAATGAAAACAAAAAACAAAGTTCAAGAGAACAAGGCAAAATATTTCGTAAATTTTATGTTTTAACACACGGGTAATAATCAAATAGGACGTTTGATCTATTCTGATCAAAACATTTATAAATACACTAATGTTTAGGAATGTAAAGTAGGTAATAGATTCATCATAAAAAAATATATTTACAAGAACTTTAAAATATAAGATTATCACATAATAACCGAGGCCAAGACTATATCTTCATGAATTATACGAAAGTTCAACCCATTTCCCAATATTGGTATATTTTGCAGACTAATAATAATAATGATGTCATTTTCGTTACAAAATGGAAGGTATTGAGAGACGAAAATTTTTAGAGGATAAAATAATTTTTTCAACAAATTTGTAATGAGGGGTGTTTTGTAGAATAAAAAACGTATATCAACTTTGTTTCTTCTTAAAAATATATTTTAGCCTACTTTGCTAAGTCATTCGCTCACAAATTATGTTCGTGGTCCGATTGACCTATTAACATTTTTCAATTAATGAATAATTATGGTATTGGTCAAGGTAAAAGTCAGTGTCACGAGCGGGATTCGAACCCACGATTTTCGGCTAAATACGTCGCTACTCTACCACTTGAGCTATCGTGACTTCGATCCGCTCGGACACCAACTTCCCAATCTCAACCTCATCTCTCGAATTTTCCCTCCATTTTTCAAATGTCGTGTAATCTATTTGATTCGCGGCGACAAATGAAATGGCCACTGAAAGCTTTCGTGAAGATATACTTAAGTTTAATTATTAAATCCATTACAATTCGTGGTCCGATTGACCAATTTTTTAGTTAATTATATTTATGAAAGATATTGGCCAAGATAAAAGCGAGCAGATCGAAGTCACGATAGGTCAAGTGGTAGAGCAGCAGCGTATTTAGCCGAAGATCGTGGGTTCGAATCCCGCTCGTGACACTGACTTTTTTATCTAGACCAATACCTTTCATAAATATTAATTATGTATAATGTTTCCACAGTATCATAATATCTGCAATACTCTTGCCATAGGTAGCTAAAAATACAATTTTCACCTAGTATGTATGAATGTATGTTATGGGACGACAAACATCAAGTGATCATCGCCGGCCGTTTTTACTTAGTGAAGAAATTTTAATGTGAATTTTTTACCTCAATTTTTTCGCCGACTTTTTTTTTTGAAATTCACAAAAATAGTGGTAACTTTGCGTCTCACTGATCTACCGGAACTTTTACAGGAGCTTAGAACCTAATGAATTAAATGTAATGGCACAAACGTGGAATCAACTTTGATTTGATTTCAACTTTATATTTCTTACTTAAAAAGGCGTACAATCTAAACGTTACTGGTATAAAGTCTTTTTGTAACTTTTCAAATATTTGATTTAATTTAATCTTTCATTTTAATTTCTTATCATAAAAAACAATCGAAATATATATATATATATATATATATAATATTTAAGAGTTCAACTGCTTAATTGGAAGATACACTTGTAAATTATTTATGAGTAAAACCGCTAATTATTTGAAAGGAAAATATAAAAATAAGTTACACAGAAGACAAACACTTTGAGTGAGTAGAAATACTTTGATTGAATATATTATAAAAATAAATTTTGCATTGTATTAATTCATGTATTAATTCACTTTTCCACATCCTAAATGTATTTGTTAAATGTAAACAATGTTTGTAAATCCCAGGCCCTGAAGATGATCTCAATAGAGATCGAAATGTTGGCACGATAAAGAAAATGTTTTTCTGAAACCAACATCACATCAGAACTCATCTCACGATTTCTGAATAATTATCGATTAACGGTCACTAATCACCAGTGTGGTGATAACATAACACATAAAAATAAGTGTTATGATAATAATAATGCACCCTCATACTGTGATGTAAGAGCTATTATTTTTTTTTATTTGTTCAAATTATCAGACTGGCTCCTATCTTAAGAGAACAAATGCTTGAAATGCTTTAAATGCTTTACTCGAGTACCATTTCTGAAGCTAGAAGCAATAAAAGTTGGAAAAATAGCCGAGGAAAAAGCTGTTTGTTGACAAATACTGCAATACACTCGTGTCAATAAGTCCATTCGCAAGGATAATAATAAAAATGAAGGAAAATAAATTTAATGTTTATAAAGATTTTGAAGGTAATAAAAACTTACCAAGTGTGTTTTCAGATTTTATAACCAACCAACACACTGACGTTAAATCAAAGCATTTTATCGACATTAACATTGTATTAACGTTGTGGCAGTGTTGGCTTACATCATAATTTCAAATTAAACACATAATCAAGTACCATTATTGGTCTACATAATTTAATATTATATGTAATAATATTTGTAATCTTAGTTTGCATACCTTCAGACGCGTTTCGGCATTCCACCATCTTCAGTATTGGGTCTGGGTGATTTTTTTTAAAGTCAAGACTCTTTTAAAAATGTTCATGAAAGGTCCATGCAGAATAAAAATTACTGGCTTATTAAATAAAAAAATTTCAATTGTTTATTTTTTATGTCGTGAATTGTATGCTTTTGCTATTATATTTTTAACCAATTTAGATTTTTAATTTTCTAAGATGATGGCTAAGAAATAATGTAAAAATAATTATGGTCGCCAATAAAAAAATTGACCTAAAAAAAAATTCAATTTGTTATAGCCTTACATTAGAGTTTTGATAGTATTACATCAAAAAGTTACCATACTTCTAGACAGTTTGTCCTGCAAAATATTTCAAATTTCGTTCTAGTAGTGAACCAAAAACCATGCGTAAACTTTTGAAACATCAACATTTACTTTTGAGCATAGTATCGTATATTTCTCACTT
Organism: Cimex lectularius; assembly: GCF_000648675.2. Lineage (NCBI taxonomy): Eukaryota > Metazoa > Arthropoda > Insecta > Hemiptera > Cimicidae > Cimex > Cimex lectularius. The sequence goes on along the minus strand of NW_019392888.1, from coordinate 362,470 downwards.
AATTTAGCCAGTGAACTTTACCCCAGAGTGTCCAAGATAATTAGTTGTTAGAAGTTGCAGAGTCAGAAGTTTAAGAAAGGACGCAAAGAGTTTTAAAAGGGCCAAATTTAAAAAATAACAACAAAGGTCTAAGGCAAGGGGCGGAGTAAAAAAGCTCGGCCCTATTGAGAATAAGTAGGAAAAATTAATCCATTTTAAGAAGCTAAAGATGTCACATACAGAAGAAAAATCGAGATGTAAAAAAAATATTTGAGGTTAATTTAAAAGCCCTAAAGGAAAAGAAGTTTCCTTTTTCTCTCCGAAAATCAAGACCAATTCGTAGTCCTTTGATTACTGAAAAGCGCACGTTAAGTTCCTACGTTCTAAGACAAAATATAGTGGAAATCAATTGCTGGGTGACATGGCCGGCAGGCTTATCCTGAACGTTTCTTAGATCTTGAAAACTCCACTTTACATACGCCCTCAATAAATCTTTTGTGGTTTCAATCGCCTCTGAAAGCCGCCCAAATTGAATGTGACACCCTTTTCAATTCGATTAACTAAATCAATCATAGCTCTTTTCCTTCCGACCCTTTGCTCGGTAATTTAAAGCTATTGAACTTAAAGAACAGGCGGTGATGTTCATTCACTTTTAAAATATAAAAGGGCTGTTATCAAACCGTAGAAGTATCAAAACAATAAAAAAAGAACGAAATGAATTTTGCATGTTCAACCGTGCAACGTCAATTAATTAATAAAGTCTGTTTTTTTTTTTTAGGTTAAAGCTTTAAAAAACACAGCCACTTACCTAATAAATTTGCTTAAAATACCGGTACAAATTAAACACAAAAACAATTTCAACAATTTAATAAAACAGGATTTTTAATCAATTGAAACTTTCAAATAAAAACAATTGTTTTTAAAACCTTTCTAGAAATTCGCAAACGATATTCCACATTTTCGTTCTGTATGGGCTTTGTTATTAAATGATAACTCTTATGTGTATTTGATAAATCATCAGTTTTGATGGCTCTTGGATACAAAATCAATTTTCATTTTTTTAGATAATTAATTATTGACTGGCCTGATTAAACCACAGACGAGGCAACCTAAGGTAATTTAACAATGAAGTTATGTTTATGAAGCTTTTTGTACTACGGTTGCCCTTACTGGCAATAAAGTGGTTTTTTTGAAATAGAAAAATATTCTTCATACCTGATTATATAAAAAATTCACTCTATAGTTGATGGCTGTGATTAAAATTATGAAATTGACATGGGTATGCTACACTGTGGAAACACCGATGTGAAAGAATTTTTTTGGTGATACTAGTTTGAGAAATGTTTGTGATTGTGGAAGCAAAGAAAAAAATAAGGACATTTAAACATGGCTACTTTCTGTTTTGTGTATGATTTCACGGTTATTATGTATTAGACGATTTTGTTATTACATAGTATAAAAAATAATATGCATAGAAAAAGATTAGATATATGAAAAGTATACAATCCGAGCAGAGAAAATAATTAATTACTGCAAAAAGGTATTTAAACATTTTTTTAAACATGGCTTCTGCCTATTTTGTGCATGATTTCACGGTTATTATGTATCAGGCGATTTGTTATTACGTAGTACAAGCAATAATATGCATAGAAAAAGATTAGATATATGAAAAATTGCAAATACCAAACAACGCTTCCAGTAATGTACGTAGGCAAGAAAAGTTTTGAAAAAAAAACAATTCAGATTCTTTTAAATTAACTATTAATGCCCTTAAATACGTAATTTCTTGAGAAATGTAGACATTTTTGGGTTTCGTTAGCACGAGACGCCTTTTTCTCTAGGGTGTATTGTTTCAATTAAAAATTCCTAACTCTTCAAGATTTCATCTTGATTCAACGTTATATCAATCGTGAAAAAGTTGGAATTTTAAATTTCAGCTGGTGCCAACAACGTTTAGATTTTATGTCATTATAAGTGAGAAAAATTTGAATAGAATAAAAAAAAACATCTCTAAGTGTTTTTTCCTGATTTATTTACTAAGTCTGTATATTAAGCGTATGTGAAAGTAGAACTTCTGTAGAAATTCTTATGGATTGATGGACTCATTTAAAGTTATCACCGTTGGTGTGATTTTCGAAAATATGGTAGGTATTTAAAGGCAGAAAACTTTTTTCCCCAAAATCTGTATTCAAGGGTTTTTCGAGGTGCCAAATACTAATCGGCTTAATACGTTTCTGAATAAAAAATATTTTAACCTTCCTATTGGAGATTAAATTTGTTTACAAGTACCTGAAATTTCCATTGAATTTACTTTAAAAAAAAACCTTCGTTATCATTTTACGACCCAATACGTCGTTGAGCAATCAACGTGTTTTATTGGCTGCAATAGCCATCTAACTCTCAATTTGATTATAAATTCTACGAAATAAATTACCTAATTAATTCTGTTAACAGTTTTAATATGCTTCGGATGCCTTGGACGAAGATTTGTTTAGTAGCGATTTTCAAGAATTTATAATCTTTTATCTTAATAATTGTTTTTCTATTCCTTAGAACCAAGCTGTGAAAAGTATATTAAAATTGCTTTAATTATTTCATAAAATCTATATTATGATAACTTGACAATATTGTTTTCTCTTTTTTTGAGCGCATGCCAAATACAACAACACACACTCAAGGCGCACTCACGCAAATAAATACATTCACACTTACATGCATTGCATTCATTCTATTTAGTCGTTGGAGTACTCAATATTCGTCCATCTACCTTATTCTACTCTATTATTTTATTCAATAGGTTATTAATTTTTTTCTTACCATGCACTCTGTTCTTCATACGGAGACAAAAAAAACCTTTCTTAAAAAAAGTATTTTTGATTTATTCACGAGTTCGAGTTCGGGGTCTGCCGTTCCCTCGTCAGTTGTTTGATTTAGAATTAAACAAAAAATATCAAATATTAAAAAAAAGTGTTGACTATTAATAAAAATAACTTACATGCTCAGTTTCATGGAACACTAAAGGTTTCACATTTCAATTGTTCTTCATGTTTATTTTTATTAATGTATATATATATATATATATATATATATATATATATATATATATAATGTTACAGTACCGTTAATTAATTTATATTTGTTAATCTTCAATATTTGTCTTTTACTTTGTCGGGCTAGTTTAAATTAAGACAACGAATTTTTTTGCAATCGAATCTTTTTAAATCATTTAATGATTTAATGGTCGACTAACAGTGAAATATGCTTTTGCTGGTTAAACATTCAAACAAGAAAGTTGTCTCGAGATCTTGCCGGTCGAAATCAATAGGGACAAAACATTTAAGACAACATTCTACTATTGTCTAACTTAGTAAGGCGGTCCGCAAATTGTTGAATATTTGCCCGCAGTTCAATAGCCAATGGATTATTATCACTCAGTAACATCCTTAATATAATCCTGAATACTGCGAGATTAGCTTCAGGTTGTTCTAAGTTGTAATGTGAATTTTTTTTTACGTGGAATGATATTGTTTCTTGTACTGTACAAATCTTTAATAGAATTAATACGAGTAGAATTATGTCGATTTAGTTTGTGACTTTAGTTCATCATCGTCTGAATTTGGCAGTTATTTTATTATATAGATTGCATTGGGTTTTTGAAAAGCAATTTTTAAGAAAATAAAATAATTAAGTGTGTAATAATTCTTATATTACCACAGAAGAAATAGTCCGAACAATCGGGACATTTTCGGCTTCTAATTAAATCTCTAACGACTGTAATTTGTACATGAAGTCTTTGACTTACACGACGCACAGTGCTAATCTGCAGCTCAAAGGCCAATTTAATAGTAAATCATGAATTCATGTCACGATGTGAAACGCGCAATCCTTCGTGCAAACAGAACCTAAAGTCAATCTCGTGGATCAGAACGATTCTCAGCATTTGTTTTAAAAATGTTTTTTAACTTTATTTTTACTGTAATTTTAGCTATAATNGTGCAAATAGAACCTAAAGTCAATCTCGTGGATCAGAACGATTCTCAGCATTTTATAATGGACACTAGTGTTTTTATTTCATTGGTAAATAAAGATTCCACCTTTCTCGAAATTTTTAAAACCGTTTCATGAATAATTCACAGTCCAGAAGCTGAAATTGTGTTACGGCATTTTAGCCGGCCTATGCGAGGCCTAAATTATATTTCCTCACCCGTTCTAAACAGCTCCACTGTTGGAAAAAAACCTGAAATTCTTACGAAAAAAATAATTAAATATGACATAATTTTACATGTAGCCCTGTTTTTTCAACATTTATTTTTCTCGTTAAATAAAAGGGTAGAAAGAAAACTTCATTGTTTACTTAGCGAATATGTTTATGACAATTTAAAAAATTAAACGATGATACCAACGAAATAAAAAAACAACAACAATAGTAAGTAATGATTTAAAACAAATTATTGGCGTTAGTGTACGGGTGAAAGGAACAATGGAATACTGAGTACCTCATCCTTCAAACAGATTAGATATATAAAAAGTCTTTTCAGAGGATCTTCGGAAGAGGTCAAAACAGAGAAAACTTCCTTACGGTTTTCGCCGAGCTTTCGACAGTTTTATACTGTCATCTTCAGGGCCTGTTTTATTATCATATAAACAAACAATTAAAACATGAAAAAACAATAATTACAACAATAATTGGATATCTTACTTTAAAACCTTAATAGGAAATTAAACAACATGGTGTTTTGGGCACAGAAGTACATTATGGTTTTTTCGGCTCAGCATCTAAATATTGATTTAAATGGAATACATTAACAATTAAAAATTATAGCTAAAATTACGGTAAAAATAAAGTTAAAAAACGTGGTCGAGAAAGGTTACCTCATATAAGTCTAAAAAACCACAAAAATCCACCTTTTTTTAGTTTGGATTTTATTGGTTTTATATATCCAATTATTGTTGTAATTATTGTTTTTTCATGTTTTAATTGTTTGTTTATATGATAATAAAACAGGCCCTGAAGATGACAGTATAAAACTGTCGAAAGCTCGGCGAAAACCGTAAGGAAGTTTTCTCTGTTTTGACCTCTTCCGAAGATCCTCTGAAAAGACTTCTTGTATCCAGCAGGTCGATAATCTAGTTCATCGTTATAGATATATAAAACTTTAAACAGAAGAGGAGGAATATAAAAAAACGAAATGACATGTAAATAGGAAAGAAAATATTTACGAATGACTGAGAGTGCGATTGAGCGAATGTATTGAGCGTGAATGTGTACTTTGAGAGGGACGATGGTGGTGTAATGAGTACCCGATCGACACTCAACGAGATCAGATTTATAATATGTGTAAGGGTCATGGAAGCATCCAAAATCTCCAAAACCTGGGCAAACGAAATGACATGATCTTCGGTGTCAAGAAATGAAGGAAACTTTAGGAAATAAAAATGCAGTCAAATTGGTCAGAGGACAATCTGCAAGACGTGGATGAGCCTGTTAGGACACAGGATCAATAGTTGGTAGAACGAGATCAAGATCATCTGAGAATGGCTCCACAAAACACAAAAGAAGAATTGAACGATCTCCAGAGGTGTCACAGTAAACGTATGATTAGAAAAAGCAGGAATTAGACAGGGTAAAACGCAGGAGAATGATGGAGTTTTGTACCAGTTACTGACATCTGATAACCCGCCTAGACCTAGACAAAGTGAGTATATTCAACGCATAGATAAAGGTAAGGCATAGATCAGGAAGAATGTGCCATCCATGTTACTTTCCAATGCGAAGTAATCAATAGAGACACTAGATACCAAGAAGACCCGGGGTCAATGACATTCAACGACCTACTACTTGTCAAAACAAAGATCGAGTCAATTGAACTGAACTTAGGAACACTACTGAAAGTCCACTAAGCTGAAAGGCTGCATTACTTGGGGAATTCTCTGAATCCTGAAAACTCGCCATAGAAAACCATTGTGAATAAGCCTTTAGTAACTTAGGTCTATTCTGGTTCCCATTCGTTGATGGTAGCATTGGTATCTGCATGTAATAGGTACATTTTCATCCAAAGACAGTTTTTGTATCAGCGTCAACTATAGTGGGTACCGTCATACTATTAAAGATACAACTTGGCCGTCATGTTGTACTCATCTGCCTTGAATTTATTACACTTCGACAATTGCAATAATACTTTGCCGATAGTACAATTATTAAATTAACTATTTAATACAGGAATACAAGAACAGAAGTAAGCTACATCTCGAACACACACTGGTAGTCACATTTCAACTGTCTGTCACCTCGAGAACACGATGTAGCCTCGGTCACCTGGTTTCTCCCATCGTGCCCGACCGCTTCTGACCTCTGGAGGAATCAAATGAGTTAAAGCCGCCGACATAATCTATAAAGACTGCGGTGCTTAAAGATTATCCCGCTTCCTACTATCCTTCCCAAAATAATGTGTATGTTAAAATAGTACAAAAAAGTCAGAATAAGACTAACTTATGAAAAGGCAAAAAGTATTATTATTATTAATGCAAGCTCAAAATAAACCATTGAATGAAGAAAATTAATGTTGTATAGAAACTTTATTTAGTAATGTAATTATTATTATTATTATTTTTAAATATTATTGCAAAGTAAAGGAAAATTAATTTTTATTTTATATCATTTCATATCATTATTTTGTGTAGGTTGTACATATAATTTATGTCAAACGGATAGGTAGGAAAAATTCTATTAAAAAAATCTACGTGTCGATCCGTTTAGCAGTAATTAACAGTAGACCAAATAAGTCCCGCTCTCCTCGATTTTTTTAAACGATTCTCTGAGGGTAGCCCTCTTTAATTCTATCACGACCCTCTGGGGCTTAGGGACTCTCAACAAGTTGACACTCAAATGGGTGCTTGGTCAAAGAGGGGTCAAAAAAGAAACAGATACATTGCCCACACATCAAACAATTATGCTAAAAGTGGGGTTTTAGTACTTGTATTTATCCCGTACCTTTTGAATTGTACTTTAAGGACTCTTAGTAATTTACATTTTGTTTCTAAACATGCTGACAAGAGTTTTAATTGGTATTTATGTGTCAGATGATTTGCCGACCGTTCTATTTTGAAATACTTCATTTTCGCTGATCATTTAGTTTCAAATTGCAAAGACGAGGGCGAAACGAACACACCTTAAACCGTTTGTAAAGTAGTTCGAAACCCATAGATCAAGCTTTCCATCTGATGGAATTCGAAGAGAAGCTGTTGAACGATTAACTGCTTCGTGATGATTAATTGATTGTGTTTCATTACAAGAACTACTACTTCTAGCATGACTGATTAAAGTTACAAGGACAGTTTTGCATTAGCAAATGGAAGGTCGATTTAACTCCATGGTAACTTGAGGCATCATTTAAGAAAGGGAACGCGCAGAAGTGTGAGACAACTTTTTTTGTTTAAGTCAATTTTTTATAGTTACAGTTTTTAAAGAGAATACCGTAATGAAAATTGCCTGGAAAAAATTTAGCATCAAAATGCTAAATTAAATTAATACAGTATATTTTGTTAATATGGTCTAAAATTATTAAAATACATTCAGTTCAATTATTATTTCTTCTCTGTTTATCGAAATGCTAATTTAAACGTTAAAAACACACGATATCGCAACTTTTTTGCAGGCGACTCAGGGAAATGTTGGAGGGAAGCGATGATCTCCAGGGCATCTGGCTTAGGGGGGCTACTAGAGACACAACACTTCGTGGTGAAAGTTCGAATAATAATACACAATTACAGAAGCACATTAACATTATAACACCCTATGGCTACCGCCCCTACCTAGGCGAACTCAGTTTTACTCCATGAAAATGGCGTCTCCGTATGGACATAATTTGGGGCACCTTCGCTGGTGGATGAGGATGACTAGGTCCCCGTCGACCACCACCAATACACAGGTCGTTGCAGGCGACCAAGGACCTCGGAACCAGTAGATAACAACCCAAAGAATAGCACACAAAACACTACACTTACAACGTACAATCTTCATCATGAGGGGGAGATTTCTTGGGTGTCCGCAAACCCTGATCTTGTGAGGGTACCGGTGGGTTCCGGCTATCCCGGGCCGTGAGGAAGTAAGGGACCCGAACCCCGGAATAGCCAATAGGGACGCTGTCCTATCACCTCGTGTAAATGTTGTGGTGCCTAGTACTGCCAGCTGGCGACTGAATAGTTGATGACGGTTAACAAATATAAAAATCTATTTACGTATGATTATAGTTGTTAAACTTTAAATCATTAAATAGTTACAAGGTTCTGATGAAGGAGATGTGCATATTTCTCAAAAACTTGACGAAAGAATAGGCTGCTGTCTTTTCTTTCAAACTGACCTTATCCCCAATTTTATATACAAATTTTATTGTCGTCGATAATATATTATAATTTTAATAAAACACTTCAATCAATTATACATACATCTGAAAATATACGCCTTGTTATCTACCACTATCACACAGTTGTATATTGGCAATAACTAAAATAGTACACGAATTTCTATAAAACAACAACTAGATCAGTTTCTAGGAAAATATTTAAAAAAATTAAAATAGTCTTTCCTTTCTTTAAATAAGGCTTAGCCCCAATTTTCTAGGTACAATAATAATGCACAAGAAGGAAATTAAAATATCACACGTTTCGTTTTGTTGATGTTTCAATGATTAATAAATTTTGTTTCTGTCAATTATTATTTTTATGACATGTATAACACGCGCCTTATTCACTTACTTTAAAAATTAATTATTGTAATTTACCTTGCACAGTTGAATTTTTAAAAAAAAGTCTTCCTTTTATTCAGTAACTTGGAATACAAGCCTTGTAAGTTAACACGTAATGTTTTTTTCTTGGAACAAAATTAAATGCTTAGCCAGTGGGAGGGCTTAACATCGGCTAAGTTCGGTGAGAGTAATAAGACGGGCCACCTTCATTACAGCCCGTCACAACTTACTTTCCCCGTAAACACCTCGGACACCCCAGCCGCTCTGGGTTAATGCTCGGTTTAATATTCATAATAAGGTATAGTACCGGGACAAAGCTACTTAAAAGCCGGGTGAATCGAGGTCGATCGTGTATGCGATATAACTTCTATTCGGGTGAGAAAATCCTTTATTCATCGTGATACAGTTTCAGTTCATCAATGTATTAAACTATTGTTGTATGAAATAAAGATTAAAAACAATAAAATAGATACATTGACAATTATGCGCGATTATATGTGTAATAATTCAATATTTCATAAATCTGAATTGTATTATGAAGAAAACAGCTCTTATATTATAAAATTTCTGCAATTAAAATATCCAAACTAGAACAAATTATTGAATATAGCGAAATTTTGATGTGATTGATACCAGACTTAACTTTACATTGGGCTGATATAAAAATAATGCAGGTTTTGGAAAGGCAGTCAATACTATTTTTAATTTTTATAAAGTAAAGAAAAAGTATTCGTAATATTTTCCATAGCGATTTATACATTTTTGCCAACATGTAATAAGTGCCTTTATTACGCTGGCATAATTTTTATTATTATTAATAATTTAACGTTTTTCGGCTTCACCACGTCTTCTAAAAATTTTATCTCTTAAGAAGTGATTAAAATGCTTAAAAATGTGGAAGTCGGTAGGCGAGAGGTCGGATGATTATGGAAGGTGCGGGTGTTTCATATCCTAATTTCTTAAGTTTCCGAAGGGTTGGCATTGCGATATGTGGCCTGGCGTTATCGTGAAGAAGAATCTCTTACGGTTTACCAATGCTGGACAAAGGCATGTCAAAATTTTAGGTTCCCTTTTCCAATTTATGGAGTAAACACGAATGGTTTTGAACATTCATTTGTTGTAGATAATGTTATTATTGTTTATATAAAAAGTTGGGCGATGGATGTATTCTGTGTTAGCCACTTCGTGAGGTAGTATTTATATGCGTGAATGTGTAGTACAAAAGGGTCCATGGCAGAATAAAGAGTACCCATCGACTCGCAATAAGACTAGCTCTGGAATCCTCAGGTCAAAACCGAATTAGCCCAAAGACACAATGTTTCAAGATTGCGGTTTTAAAGTTTAAACCTTCGGTAGAAATTCAATTTTTGAAATAATTTTTTCTTTTCGACTTTAATTGGCCTAAAAACACTGGAACATGCACATACCTCATTTTTTCAAAAGTTGACCTGCCCAGTTTTGCCTGGAAGGTGTAAATATGGCTAATTGTAATGTGTTAAGCCATACTTGAGTAAATAGACTGCAAATAAGAAAAAATGTATTTAAGAATGATTGATGGTGAGTTTAAGTTAAAAATTGCAAGCGGTGATGTCTGAAATGACCATGTCGGTATCTCCTCGAGAAAAAATAAAAATAAATAAATCCATAATTGTTTCACTAATCATTGGTTATACCATTCCGCATAACTTATCTGTCGTGCCGTAGTGTATACTCATGATCGACCCCACTGCACCCCTCTTTTAATCTTTACACAATTCGACAGCTCGGTACCCAATTCGAAGAAGCTAAAGCGATTTAAATTTTGTAGTTCAACTTTAGTTTGTAGTTGAAAGCGACTTAAGTCAGTTTTTGTACACATGTTTCAACCTTACTGTTTACTATTGCTTGACAAAGACGTTGAAGTATCCATTTATTGGCTATGATATTCTCTGCTGTGACAGTCAGGAAATTATAGTGGACAACCCAAGCAGTACATCACCATAACGTTTTTTTGGGTGCAGATTTGGTTTCGGGAAATGTTTTGGCGTTTCATTTGTGTCCAACCACTAACCTATACGCCTCCTGCTATCGTACAAAATCCATTTCTTATCGCATGTGATGATTCGATCGAGAAAGGGCGGCGCAACAGAAGAGACGTGCAAATTTCAAAGCGTCGGTTTGTTTGGGCTTAGGTTAGTTCGCTCGGTACCCATTTGTCGAGGTTCTTTACTTTACAATTTGCTCCAGATGGCGAAAAACGGTTGAGTGGTGAAAGTTGTGAAACTCAAAAACCGCATGACTAGTTGAGTTTCGCACCTGAATAGGAATAAATCGGACAAGTTTAACTCCGATTTCATCACTGGGGATAAGATGTGGGTCCCTCAAAAATATTAAACGCCGAAGGACCGTTACTAATTTTTTATTATTGTTCTCTGCCATGTACTCAAAAAGGGAATACTTGACTTTTTTAAAAAATGCTTTGGGATTTACTTGGCACTTAGGGCCTACCTATAGAAAGAAATTCAACATAATTGCTATTTTTCGTTGGGGCAACACGATATTTATAGAACATCTCATATTACATACAATTTTTCTATATTTGTCTATATAATTTCCACCCCTATTGAAAAGCTCTCTTGAAGTTCGGAAAAGGAAAAGTATGGTACAGGTAAAATTTTTTAATTAAGGAAGAGTGGCAGTGAGTGTCTAATTTGGATTTAAAACACATTACAGGAATTTTTTTTTCTTTATGACTGATATTAGTTTTTTTAGCAATTTTATATGCACTCCACCAGCATACCAAGCCATATTTTAAGTAGAAGGGAAATGTTACATTTGTTATACAGGAAATAAAAATTTCTGAAACCATGTTGAAATTGTTTTTGTACCACATCGATAATACCATTTTAAACGGTCATCCTTATTTAGACATAGATATTTAATTTCACAGGCATGGTGACCTTTCATCTTTCACATAGAAGTTTATCAGAGCATTGCAGACGAAAGAAATTAACGTTAAGCCGGAGATTAAAGCACACGAACTTTTATTTTCCACTAAGCGATAGTAAATTATAAGCAAATCATTTACTGAGAAGTCTCATGTCAGATTCCATCTGTTTTTCAACATCCCTCCAAGATTTTCTAGAATAATGAGCACAAATATCAACTGCGAAGGTAGTCCCAGTGCGCAAAATGTTGACATACACTAAAATAGAATGGGAACTATCACGGAGCCTTGAGGAACCCCATTCGTTTGTGTTACTGGAATTTCTTCGATGCAACACCCTGTATTAATGTAACATTCAACTTTTGAATTAAAATTGCATAATCTAGATCCAGTCTGTCAAAAGATTTTGTTCTATCGGGAAACAGTCTAGTAACTTTCGTACCATTGTTCAAATCATTGAAAAAATTGACCAGCACGTCCATCTCCTATTTAATCATCTTGTTCGTTGGTCCTTATTTCAAACCCAATTTATTTGTATGGTTTCGCATTTTTATTTGAAAATATATTAACTTCAATTAATCAAAATTTTGTAATGATTTAAACGTTTAAAAATGAAAAAAGAAACTATTTTAGCCAAAACGATTGTGCCATGAGTCAATTTTACTTTTTAAATAAGAAACTTTAAAATAAATGAAATGATATCATCCGCAAGATATGGTGAGTATTAGTATTCATCCCTTACTTCCTCTAAGTAATATTACATCGCCGGAAGATGAAAATCGATTAACAATGGTAACAAAAACGTCTTCTGGCCACCTAAAATCATCACGTTGCCGGTACATTAGTATAGGGGGTAAGTAGAATTACTAATTCATTGTTATTAGCCGCGTCCTCCAACATGAAATTGACAATGAATAAATTCTCATATCCCCTAAATTTCGACGCTCTCTAAATATGCACAAGCCGTCATCAATTCTAATTTACCGTTTCGACCACAATCCATTAATATCAAAATCCTCCTCTCTATCTCATGGGTCGTTAACCGATCAAGTTTTTTCTTTTATTTTTTCGACCTTACTTCCTAAATGATAGCTTTATTATCATACACTACTTTTGCTAGTGACAATATTTCCACTTTTAATCTGAATGTTATTACGATTGTACAAGTTGTTCGTGTTAAAATAAAGTATAAAAAGATAAACCCGGCCGCCATCTACGGTATACAGAAGGCTCAAAGTTAGTAAATGGTACGAAATGGGCATAAATGCCGGGTTTTACAGCAGTTAAGCATCACATCACATTTCATTGTAACATATTTTTTATTACATTTATTTGATATTTACAACTACACATATTGTACTAAGTAAATATGTCTATATGTGTTGAATTTATCATACAAGGATCTTGTAGGACAAGTTGCCCAGTGGCAACACTCCTTCACAGGAGTTCAGTCTTCACTCAATGAGAAGGTTTCGAGGCCACTTTCGCTTTAATCGTCTTAGAAGATTTTCTGGTAGGGTTGGAAGTGATAAACTATTAATAGATTATTGTGTATTCAGTGATTGATGAAATTTTTTATAGCGGGTTTTGATGAGTTCATGTATAGACGGGATGTGTAGATCGTTATGAATAGTGTAATTTGAAATGTAAAATGGAGCATTTATAATTTGACGGATAATTTTATATTGGATTGATTGTAGACGTTAGGAATTGGAATCCTTGGTTGATCACCACACTTCACAACCGTACGTCCAGAAAGGTCCAATCATTGTCTTGTAAATTAATAGTGTTTTCAATGTATAATTTTGATAGTGAGTCAAGTAGTCTTTTTAATAATTTATAAGTCGGTTTGTTTGCTGTCTTCTCAGTCTTGGGTGGGGATCCCAAGACAGTCGTTTATCCATGAAAAGTCCAAGATAACGCACAAGGTCAGTGGTACGCAATGGGATTCCATTTATACTCATTGCAGGACAGAATTTTTACGTAAGGTAAAATTTATTTGTACTCTTTTCGTTAGATTAATCTTCATTCTCCACATTGTGAACCATACTGTTAATTCATTCAGGTGTTGTAAATGTTGCGTGTTAATTGAGGGTTCCAAATTACGAGTAAGAATCACTGTATCATCAGCGAATGTATGTGTTGAAATGTTAACATGTGTAGGAAAATCTGCAGTGTATGTTGAAAATAGAAATGCGCCAAGTATGCTTCCCTGTAATTTAATCTAAAAATATAATTTGGATTTTTCCAAATAAATAATTTTTTCTACTAGGTTACATTTAAGGCTGTTTAAAATTTGATGCGTTGTTAACTAAGAAGAAAAAAGAAATTTAGTAATTAATTTTTTGAATAAAATAACGCCAACATAAATTATGTACAATTAAAACAATTTTATATTTCGGCTCAAAATCAAACAATGCATAATTAAACTTCTCTTATTCACATTGGGTTTATTGGAATTTTTATTAATGTTTTGACACTTATTAATTTTATTTTTATGTTATGCTAGACCACATTAATGAGCCGGTGATCTTAAAGATATTTATTAGCAATAATTTGTTATGCATACTATTTCTTACCAAGACTTAATTAACTGAATGTATTCATAACAGTGAGTAAATAGAGAGCATTGTGTACCTAGTTATACACCATAATTGACAATCTCAATACAAACATATGTTGATATATATTATGTAAACGCAATAACAATCGAAAAACGATTGAATTTCTATTGAAGCCATTATTGAATATAAATTTTTATCGGATAATAGGAGCCGAGAAAAGAATATTTTTGGTAATTTACATTGTTAAAAAAAAAAGATTTCTCCCTTTCTAGCGCTTCTATTTCAAGGTATATGGATTAAATGTTTTACCTAGGTTACGATAATAATATGCAGGCTATTACGTTCTTACTCACTCTTAATTTCCTTTTTTCGAACCATTCACTCAGTTAGGGTGATGGAGTACTTAATATTCCTCCATCACCCTCTTATTTATATAACTAATCAAATTCAGGTTCCACGGGGTACTTAATATTCCGCTATCATTCATCTCACTCATATCACTCTTATATCAGTGCTATATTCAATAAAACAACCCTTTTTCCTACAAAAATCGGAACAGGAGGCCCAAATACCAGGTTCAGGCATAATCCATCATTTACCTTTTAAACCTTACTTTACATGCCGGACACATACGAGTTTTTGCCCATAAGTAAGTTTCCATGTGTCAACCCCGCATGGCATATTCTTAATCGGGTGAGGATGATCCCCCTTCTACGAGTATGATCCCGGCCACCTATCGACAATGTTCTAGTACGTATCAGATGTTTTTTTATTTCATATTTTTCTGACTGTAGGCCTGTTGTATAAAGATACGACATTTTTAAAACCGAAAAGAAGAAAATTCCTTTGCAACATGAAGAATTTTTCAGCAACATATTAAAATCTTGTAAGCGTGATACCGAAACAATAATTGTTTTCTGTAGCGTTCTGTAGTAAAGACTGTCGATGTTCCCTCTCTGATTTAAAAACACTTTTGTCCAAAATTGGAATTTCCTTTACATTCTCTGATTTGTAAGTATAATAGTTTTAGGAAAACAAGTAAGAGAAATTGAAACTCTATTATTATTGTTATGAGCAATTGTTTGAAATGAACAAATAAGAGCAAATCGATGAGAGTATGTATCTAGCAAGGAGTTTGGCCAATATGAGACTTTAAAAATAATAGCCCTACTCTTATTACTTATTAGATTAGTTAGAACAGTATTCACGATAATGCCGATCCCGTAAATATTTGAAACTGGGAGAGCAATTAAACGTAAATTAAGCCTCATCGCCGGAACTGTCTGTTAATAACGAGGGAAACAAAAGGGAAATATGAGTTTTAATATTAAGAAAGTTCAACCCTATAGGGCTTCGCGAGGCACTCTTTCTGATAAAAATTATTATTTTCATAAGGGATAAAAGTATTAAAAGCGGTGGGTAGGGATTCTGTTGGTCGTTGATTAAATGCCGCAACAGGGGATTTAATTATTATTTTTGCCATCTTATATTAAGTGAAAGGAAGATTCCTCTTGAAGGATTGTAATCTTTTATTCAAATTTCACGGGAGCCTCCCTTGGGGCATCAGCACCCTACATATGGTAATATTCCCACTTCTTCATGTGCTATTGCCTGACGCAAGACATTCAAGTCCTTCGTAATATTCCCAGTTGAAATATGACTCTCAAAACTATTTCGGCGGTGGAGAAATTGCAATTTCGGAAAACAACCTCCCTCCTTTCAAAGCACTTCCTGGTTTTATGAGATAAGACAATATCACCTTAAGAAATCAAAGGAAAAAAGTAGGAAAAAAAAGTTTTTAGCATAGAACACCCAGTAAACTTATTATCAAAATCACTAACTGAATCAATTATATCGGAAAAGACGTAAGTCGAAATACTCGATTTTGGAATTTTTCTTGATANACATATGTGTATATTCCAGAAAAACAGTTATATGTATCAACCGCTTTTTACTTACTTTTTTTATTTTTTTTATAATCTAGCTTTTAAATGTATGTAGTGTTTACGTGTTTTTGAGTTGTCTTTATGTTAATTTATTAGAATGAATGTAATTTATTAGGGGGAAAGGAAGGTGTTGTTTAGTACAATTAAAGAGTAATATTAACAATAATAAACATATAATATTATTTGTATGTAATATTTCATTTTATATAACAAAATATATTTATTATTTTATTGTCAGTATTATGTATTGTTTTTAAATATGATTATGATTATACTATGCTAGAGAAAGAGAAGAAAGAAAGAAAAAAGGAAAGAAAGAAAGAAAGAAAAAAGGAAAGAAAGAAAGAAAGAAAGAGAGAGAGAGTGTGTGTGAGAGAGAGAGAGAAAGAGAGAGAGAATGAGAGGGAGTAAATATATTCCTACTTATTTGCTACTTTTCACACAATTGGAATGGGGTATTCAATATTCCTCCATCACCCTCTCATTAATACAACTAATCAAATTCAGGTTCCACGGGGTACTTAATATTCCGCTATCATTCATCTCACACATATCACTNAAACTATTACAAAAGTTTAATTTAATTACAAGGGAACTTCGTTTCTCAAGTAAACTATCATATCATGATCCTCCCAGATTATATATTAGGTCTAGTCGAACACAATGTACACTATGCTTGACGAGGGTTAAATAATGCCTTTTGGCGAAATATAAAGCTGATTAAGGGGAATAAAATAATTTCGAGGGCAACGATAGATCGAAGTCAGCAGGTCCACGTCTATAAATCTGGCCGAGTAGTATTTTGGGTCGGGCCGACCACGCATATCGGAATTAATTAACCCATGGGACTAAGTTCAATTATAAAGTATGAGGGTCCCGCCAGGTAGCTGGGTACAAATTAAGCGATGCTTTGTAGCTTCTCGCTGGTACTTCATAAGAGCTTAATGACGTCATCGGTTTATCAAATAACAGCCGGGAGAGTCCACAGGGACAAGAGGTAACTGGATTACAAGCAGGAGCTCTCTATTCCCTGGCCTCCCGAAAGTACATAAATCAGGGGGCCCTCACACTTTCTATCAATCTTTCCGTCCCTCGTTCCTTCGCAATCCTACCCGTAACAGAAACGGCCGTTTACTAATTTATAAATCCACCTAATATCCGGTATTCCGAGTCTGGAGTTATTTTATTTCTGGGATAATGAATGGAATGTATCAATGCCATCGGTTGGGCAGGGTAGATTTACCTAGACTTATTATTCAAGTCTGATGCAAAATAGTTCCATGTATCATTTTTTATCAAAGGACAATTGCATCATCCATGCAATATTTATATTAAACAGACAAGGCGTATTATTGTACTCTGAATGGACACATGAACTTACACAGTTAAAGTTGTATGTAGGAAATAATTACATAAGTCTAGGTCTATGTAGTTAACAAAATCTTATAACCAAAAACGTCATGATATATAGCTTTCACTACAACCTTTTCTGTCTCTTAAACATTATATGCTTGATTGTATGCGCGTAAGCTATGAAATCTTCAGAACTGACAGAGTTTCTCATTTAATTTGTTTCACATATCTTACGTGTTTTTAACAAAGCCATTTAAATTAAGATCGCCCTTTCCAGTGTCACTGAAGTACTTCCGTAGCGGAAAGCGGGCAGAAAGGAGTACTTAATTCTAAACCTCTTACCTCCCGTTTAAATAATTACCCTTGTAACAGTGGATAGTTTGTGGGTGGATTGTAAACTCGACATTGGACAAAGGCCCACTTACCCTACTTTTAGCCGGCGTTAATTTTTAAAAAGGCTGAAACTTTTATACGGGCGGTGATGTGTTGCCGCTCCGTGAGATTGAAACACCGTCCCGCAAAGATTTATCGATTGATATAATCTCCCAACCTTTCTTGAAATGCAAGCCCTACCTGTATGTATTTTTAATTTTAAATATCTAGTTTTAACCTTCCAACGTTGTTTGTTCTGGCGGGTATTCGCTGAGATGATTTACAAAGTTACAGTACTTCATTTAAATTTTACTCACCAGCATTAAAAAGTTTTTGCGTTTAATTTAACAATTACTAACTTTAAATTATAAGAATGGTATTACTGTTTTGAGTGATGCACGGGACAAAATATTATTTAAAATAAAAACCCAAATTAGGGAATGATAGAGGGAGGGAGAAAATGTGATAGAGGGAGCGAAAGAGAGAGAAAGAGAAGGAGAAATAAACAGAGAGAGAGAGAGAGAGAGAGAGAGAGAGAGAGAGAGAGAGAGAGAGAAACAGAGAAACAGAGATAATGAGAGGGTAGTGACAGAGACACAGACACACACAAAGAGACAGAGAGAGCGAGAGATAATGAATGGGGAGTAAAAAGAGAGATTCATAGACAAACAGAGATTGTGAGGTAAAGTGACGGTGAAAGATACACACACACAGCGACATAGAGGTAAATATATAGATAGATAAAAAGAATGAGGACGAGAAAACGTAAGATTAACACAGAAGAATCGTTAATTAAGAATTAGAGAGACAGAGGGGGAGGGAGAGAAAGAGAAAGAGAAAGGAAAAGAGAAAGGGAAAGAGAGAGAGAGAGAGAGAGAGAGAGAGAGAGAGAGAGACGGACAGACTTAGACAAATAGATTTTGAAATAGTGACGAAATAGAGAAAGTGTCGAAGAAAGACAGACACTGAGAAATAGGCAGAGATAGGTAGGTAAACGTGAAGGTAGAAAGAGAAATAGTGAGAGAACTTTCTTCTGTGTCATCATATTTTAAATAATTTATTAATATTATTAACATTAGTTTTGCTACTAGTTGTTACCACTACTAAACACAACACTTTCACACAACACCAATATGACACCACAAAAACAGCACCACACTTTATCCCCTGAAGATGACCGGATAAAGGTCGAAACGTCGGCAAAAAAAAATGAAAAAGATGTTTTTCTAAACTATCACTCCTCACATCAACAAATTATGAAACAACAGAATACTTAGAAACACAGACGTTACCACTACTATTAATGTAGTATATTCATTTAATATGATTGGAGAAAATGAAAGCATAGGTCCATGCCCTTGCAGACTTTAACAAATCGTCTCACAATGAGTAAAAATTAAACTACATACATTTAATATCAGAAATCTTAATAGACAAGTTGCCATTACCATCAAGAAATTGTTGCATCTTAGCAATGAAGGTTTTTGGACATTACTTAACCAGCTTTCCACCTGAGGCGGGACAAAGCCAGGGCTCCGGATCTACAAAACGTGCCCTCGTCCTTGTTCCGAGATCCAAGTAACATAAAGTTGGGTTGTGCCACGATGGTTAGATTTGCCGTTTTATCAGTGGGCTTGCGTGCCTTTCTTGTTATCGTAAGGGCCAGAATAAGGTCAGGCATATATAACACCTGCAACGCCTAACCAACCCCCCATACTAATACAACTGTTGCTCTTTTTTATCGTCCGCCTTGCAACAACAGCAGTTTGAGACCGGCAGATTTGCCTTAGATTTATATTCTCACGCCGAAACAAATTTGCTGAGTAGCATTATTTATGATTTTTTAATGAATTCTTTATTTAATGAGTTTTGCTGATCATAGAACTTATATTTAAAAATACAAGGTGTCCTTATTAAATAGAACGACTGAATTTCTCTTGAACCAAAAAAATACTTGTTTAATATTTTTTAGTCTTGTTTCAAATGTTTGCCTTTTTTGGAGAAAAATTATACAGGGTACCTCAGGACCAATTCAGCTTCAAAATTTCAAATACGATATTAAGCTGACGCAGTATTTTGAAGGATTGATTTTTTTCTTTGAAAACAATGGTACAATCGGATTTCAAATGGGTCAAAAAATGAGAAAGTTATGGAAAAATACTGGCCGGGTAATTTTGACGAGGAGCTGAATATTTTACTGTATGATTATTTGGAGATCGTGAGATGCGGCCTAGTGTGACGTAGGTTTTAGAAAAACAGTTTCTTTATCTACCGACGTCTCGATCTTTATTGAGATCATCTTCAGGGCCTGGGATTTATAAACATTGGTTAAATTATACAAATGGATGTAGGATGAGAAAAAAGTGGATTTATAAATTTGAGATTCAATTTCCCAAACTAGTAGTAGTGAGTTCAAATACTTTGATTGAGTCTAAGATTGCTAGCATTGTATATTCATATAGCATTCATTTTTTACTCTTTTCCAAAAATGGTAAAAATTTGAAACTTGACTAAAAAATATTAAACACTTTAATATATTATACTTATTTTTTTAAATGTAGTGTCGTTGGTTCAGGAGAAATGCCGGGCTTTGTAGAAAGCACACCCTGTATATGGAATAATGAAAAAAAAAAAAAAACTACAATAATGAAAGCCAATTTTTAATTATTTTGTTTGAGATTTTCTTCATAGAGATAAAACGACTCATACATGCGAGTTTTTATAGTTTTATTTTTTTAATACGATTTAAGAAAATGTATTATAAAAGAAAGATAGATGTATTTTTTGGGGCGGGCAGGAAGATTTTTAGCCAAGATTTTCAAGCGCACAGAAAAGTAATGGAATATTCATGACAGGATATCAAATTTTCTTTCTCCCAGATAATCTTTTAGATAAAACCTTTTGTATTTCACTTACTTTCTACTTCATAAGAAACATTTCAATTTATATTTACTAATTTTAAATCGTTCATTAACTTTTTTAACGCATTCGTGTTAGAAGCATTTGTTTGAGAAAAATCTATCGCTGTTGGCTTGATAGATGGGCTTGTGTCGTGAGGGTGGCATTGCCGTGCATAACAGACCAGCATTATACATGCAAATATATGTTAGCTGTACCTGTGACCAGCTCGGGGAAAAAGTGATTTACCTACTTTCAACTTTTGCAATTAATTCCGTGTTCGTTCTGGCCGAAATGACTGTAGATGGGCCGTTGGAAAAAAAGTTACCTCTTTTTTTGTTGTTTTATTTTTAACATACCGACCCCAGAGCTTAGATTGCCGTACAATATTACTCGCGAACGTGAAATTTTACAGTTCATAAATTTTTCCAGGCCTTCTAGCTTAGTAAAGTTTTATTTGTTTTGTGTATCGTGTTCACCAAAGTCAATAACTGTTGAAAGGTTGGACCAGGTGGATTCGGCCTGGTATTGGCTATAAAAAGTGAACATTTCCTAATTACCATTCGCTACCATTTGCGCCACACCATCATCCTGCATATATACATGTATGTATATATATATATATATATATATATATATATATATAAGTTAAATAATTTCTTTGGATGAACGTGTTTTTAAAAAACTTTTATTCAAAGAAATTACAAATAAGTTACTGATATACATTCAGAACTTTATGAATCTAAATCAAATCTCGTCGATATGCTTTCGGGAAATCTGGCTTAAGACTAACGTTTGTTAAAATGAAAATCCTTATAAAATTTCTAGAGTGGGAGAGAGTGCTGATGACAATTCTAGGAGCAACACCTGCATCCTAGCATTGTCATCACATTATTTATTTAACGCAATGTTTATACTCGTATATAAATTATATATACCTATACATATACACATAGCCATACATTCCTGAGAAAATCACTAGAATAATGACCAGATCAACACAAAGCGATAGGAGGTCACGTGCAATAATAAGCTCATTTGTAAGTATGTTGATGACTTGTTTCTGATTTGTCCGAACGCTAATTTAGACAATCTCTTCAGCGTTTTTAATGGTTATCATGAGAACATACAATTCACATATGGAGTTAAAAATAGTGGCTTTATTCCCTATCTAGACGAGGAAGTGACCAGAGGTCCAGCGGGCACATTGATGCATAGGTGGTTTTCAAAAGAAATCAGCTCGGACAGATATTTCAATTATTTTTCGTCTCACTCTTTTGGTCAAAAACTGAATCGTGCTAATAATTGGATTCATAAAGTTTTGGCAATAAGCAGCACATGCTTCTGGAGTGAGCTTAATGTGCGAGCTTTCTAAATTTGAAGAAGTAATAACTATGCAAAGACACTGATGAATAGATTGCTATATATTAATTCAAAGAAGTAAACAAGCAGTGAACAAACCGATAGAAATATGAATAATCCTATCATGTTCAAGAGCATAACGTACGTCCCAGTGATTTCACCAAAATTAAAATATTTGATAAATACATACCCAACATTAATTGTTGTTAGAAGTATTAGAATAAGTTGTAAAATCAGTTGATTGCGTACTAAACTCCAGACCAAGGAAGAAAAATTGAATTAATCGAATGTCGCATATAGGTTTTTGTGTAGCGAATGTACCTTTAAATTCATTGGTCAACATAAACAGAGAATAAAAAATAAAATTTATGGCCATGCTTCTTCTCTTTTTTTCCTATGCCTTTCAAGTAAATAAATTAATAGATCTTGTTCTTTCACCTCCTTTCTCTCTCACTCTCACTCTCACTCTGTGTGTGTGTGTGTGCGTGTGTGAGCGTGCGTGCGTGCGTGCGTAATTATAAGCCTGTTGGTGTTTTTTATTTTTTTCAGAGAGAAATGTTTATCTTTTCATATGGTTAATTTGTGCAAATTAAGGAAAGTTAATCAAAAAAATATTTGAAGTTATAATAAATGTTGTCATTTGGCATTTCCCGTTATAAGTGAGTGATTATTCCAAATATTTCGTAATATATGTTTATACAGGTAAGGAAAAACGTTCTCCTTTGTATAGATCTTCGATTTTATGATGTCCTTTAAAACCTTAACAATATTGTGAAATAATTAATGTTAATAACAGTTTGATATTTTTCAGCACACAGTACTTACATGAATTAATATTATTTTAATATATCAGCGTCAATTTTTTTGTTTTATGTTAAACGTTTTTGCAGACTTTTCATACTACCTACCGCTTTTTATATTCTTCGATTTATTTTTGCTTTAAAACATCTACATGTTATTTTATGGAATTCAGCACCATCCTAGGTGCTTTCGTGCATAAAACGTTACAACAAAAAAAGTGTTTTCATGTTTCTCATCTGGGAAAAGTGGGTCTTGTTCCTATATAAATATATTTTTTTACAATATTGTAATGAACAATATACTATGGAATTTCCTGTCTACTTAGCAGTCATTTTGGTGTCTTCGATATGGTTTACACTTGGCATTTTAGTAGGTGCTTTTGATTAATTAGGTCAATCCGCTTTAAGCATTTTTTTTTATTTTCTTAGTTCTTAAGATGGTCTTTCCTATATTTACCACTACTTAAATTCACTTTGGTAAAACTTACAAGCACCTCCATCATTCGACACAAAAACAGCATACACAAAGTAAAAAAGCCGAACCCAAATCAACCCGTTTTGGTACATTGAAGGGCTTATAAAGGAGAGTTGAATTAAATTTGCCATGGAAAAATATCATCGTCCAAAAGGCGTTGGAGGAGGTATTGAGGGCAGGAGCGGACAAAGAGAATTGCAAAGGCTGTGATTTAGTTTGTGTTCCGACCCCCTAGGATCCAGGCGAGAGACAAGGAGAGTTTAGGCGTTGGAATTAATCCATAGGCAAACTAATCCACCTCGAGGCCCGAGCCCTGTAATTTATCCCTAACTCGTTTTAATGGATCATGAATTGCAGATGTCCATATAACTGCGAGACTAGTCCCTGTTAGTAACTCTGTCGGTCTCAGGTTGGTTAGGCCCCCTCATCCGAAAGGAATTGTAAAACTAGTTAGAATACAAGTACGAAGATCAGTGCTTCAACAAAATTTTTTGCTAGACATGCAAACGTCGTAAAACGCTTAAATAAATATCAATTAATACTCGTGTTATGTACGTTTTAAAACAGTATGAACAATTTACATCAACAAGGACAAAGTTAGTCTTGGTTCATTCTGGTACATCTATAGCAAGCTGATTTACTTGACAGTGTTTTTTGGTGAGCATAATTCCGGAACGTTTATCACTTTATTTAGACATATCTCGGCCGGTCGTTTTTGATGAGTGGCTAGTAAGAAATCAATGGATTATGCAGAAAATGTTGCGGCTTTTTATATTTTATTACTGACTAATCGATTCTATATTTTACTGCTGACTACTGACCATTCTTGCTCGCGGTTCGCTGTAACAAGTTGACGAAATTTTAACTCTATTTTATATCAATTTATAAGACTACAACTATATGAATATGCGGATGCTGATTTAATTCACGAGTTTTGCACAAAACTAACTTGGGTGAGCGAATAAAGCACGGAGTTGCTGAGCAATAGCACTTTTTATCGCTACCAAAGAAGGAACAATAAACCATCAAGAATAATGTTCTGTGTCAGTGAATATTACATTCTCATTATACCATCAATGATCGATCGATCGTTTTAATTATTATATATATATTATTATAAATATCGTACAAAATAATAATTTTGTGTTATGACACATTTTCTTATGTACATTCCGATAAGAATAATAGAATTGAATAAAATGTCTGATCTGTTAAAATCTTCCCATCACTACAAACGCTTGAAACTGCTTGAAGAACTCCCGCCATATTTCATCCAAATTTGACCGCAGACTGAAGCCTCTACGGCCTAGAGATTTCAAGTCAGTGACAGCGAAAGGGAGTAAAACCTTTTCAATTAAACTATTAGGGCAGGAGGGCAACGCACATGCAGACGAGGCGGCGTACGCTGGGACGCCTTGCCCTACGGACCGACCCACCGCAATCCAGACGTTTACGCTGTACGAGTAGCAAAGAAGGGAATGAAAATCGTTGGCTGCGCAAGTGTGCCGATCATTGCGTGCCAAGAGCAATGAACGATGGCCCCCAAGAGACTGAAACGAAAGGAAGAAATCGTGCTCAACCGTTTAAAAATAGACCATACCCAATTGACACTGAGAACTGCTTTTGGGGCAAACCCCGTGCATGTGTCCTATTTGTAGAAAATGGGCGGTCAGTGGCCGAAGAGTGACAGGAGTTGTTCGATTATAGGGAGCGAATAAGCAAGCATAGCACCCGATATAAAATCAGTACTTGGTCATGGGAGTAAGTAGTTGGGTACTCGATGCCCATTATATACTGAAAGATTAAGAGTTGAGCACACTTTGCAATGCAGAAAATTAGATGTTTGCAGGATGAGCTAATGAGTTACTGCTGACCTGTGCGTCCTATAGTATGTGTTTATGTACTTTGTGCTCTGTGATGGTGTGAATAGATTATTAGTGTGAATGAGGGAATCATCCTTCACCCCGAGGAATATCGAGGACTCTGTATTTATACGTACAGGCTTTTTTTCTTCAAATATTACGGTTTGAATTATTTATCTTGACAACTGATTTTCCAATTCGTTGGCTCTCTTTTTCTCGGAACCATTATGTTGTACAAAGGTGACAATTGAAAATAATTGACAAGGCGACTGGGTTCGTGCGAGACAGATATAACTCTTGTGTATCGCTCTGCCTATCTTCGGGAAATCCGGTAGCTGCGCGGCCGAGAAGAAAATCCAACATTGTTTGACAAATCGATTTACGTCTCGCCGAGTCACGTAAGACAAAGTTGTGATAACGTTGTTTTATAAGTATTAAGTTCCTACATTTAATTTAAGGTAAGCATGTACATTTTTTATGTGAAAATTTTCCAAGATAAAATGTGTCAATTATCATAAACAGTTTTTTTAGGGTCAGCGTTAGTTGAGGGAAATAGAAACTCTTCACTAGAGAAAAAAAAGAAGTGCCGGTATTTTGCTCATGGATGAGATGGAAAATCATCTCTTTTCCTTACAGTCTCTTTTTATTGCTTCCTACCATCTTTTGGGGAAATTCAAGCCATAAACACACAATACTGGCTTTGTTTGAAAATTTACTGTATTTCAGTTTTTATTTTGTCCATGGGTTAAAAAAAATTGGTTTTGTATAGTTATTGACTACAAAGTATTTTTCCGTACGGTGAAGGAGATTTCCCAGTCGAGGCAAAATGAATCCTTGCTTTAAAGTAAAACGGATCCATTACTTTTTCTCCCTAATTCAAGCTTGTTTTTGGCAAGTTCATTTGGTCGGCCAAATTGCGAAGAGCATTTAATCTCAATCAATCATCAAGAAGTAGTTGATAGTTTAAACGATTCCCCTCGAATCCCATCAAATGCAAAAGATGTTCTTACCGCATAGATCAATCGACATGTTAATCCGTGCTAACTCGATTCATGTAAAACAATGGAACGATTGTTTTATTCCTTTATTCCTCCTTTTCATGTGCAGAAATCTATGAGCAAATATTTTAGTATGTAAAAAAACAAAAAAAAACAAAAACTAGCGTCCTAGACATATAGCTATATCCAAATGTTTATGAAGCAATGCTTCCTTTGTTCCTTAATTCGTTTTCTATAACATTCATATGCAATAATTAGCTTTGTTTTAATGCTCATACCCTAATATTCATAAATTCGATGGTCGAATGGTATCAAACTTTAAGAACGTTTAATCGTTGGTTATTTGGCTTTCATAGGCTGATACAAAATATTCAAATTTATTTTTGCCGTTTTGATTGTATTTGATATTAAGAAGCAGATAATTGAGTTTGTCAACAACTAGTGTCAGTTTGCAACAACTTTGACAAACTGTAGTCACACTTATCTCAATACATGAGACAGAGAAGATGATAAATAAAAGACAGATACAAGCATGTGAGACCAGTTAGGAAAAACGACAGAAATTAAATTTCGCGACTCACCTCTCAGAAAACCAACGAAACTTCAATAATACGGACAAGGGTGAATCTGCACCAAAACGTTCGAAAAGGACGAAAAATGGACATTCACCCCCACTTTTTAGGATTTAATAAAAGTAACTTCACAAGAATAACCCAGAATTAATACTGAAGATGGCAATATGCCGAAGCGATACCTGACTAGCCAAATTATTAGGCAGTGAGGATAAGCAGACCAAATTGTTAGTAAACGACCAAATCACAAATTTTTATATCAAAGTTTTTATTTAGTACATTTTATATAAATATATATCCTTGTTTCTTCATAGGCCTGGCATTCTTAGTGCGATACCATGTTAAATTATTTATTATACCACATCTATGGGAAATTATTTTGTGAGCATCACTGTGATGCATCATCTAAACAAATTCGAAAAAGTATGAAAAAAATGTATAGTAAAAACCATATAATAAAACAGCCTAGTTATAAATAATCCAGTGACAGTTCCTGCTCTATTTACTTTGTGAATCAGCATGATTAAGTAAAAAAGTAGTGTTTTCGTGGGTAAGCTCTATATATATATTTTTTTTTTATATTGTGTAAATACAATTTGTAACTTGGATTTATTGTTATATATATATATATATATATATATATATATATACATATAAAACAATAAATCCAAGTTACAAATTATATTGACATAATATAAAAAGTATAGATAATAAAAAATATTTGCAATTAAAAATTTATCCCTATGTAAGGCAGTAGTCCTTACGCACCAAGATGCGTTTTTGGCAATAAAAATCCAAGAACTTTTTCCTTTGCGACCTTTGGTGTTCGGCAGTTTAGCACTCCCCCAGGAATAGATGAGCCAAAACAGGAGTCAAGGAATAATTAAAATTATTTCAGCGAAGGAAAAAGTTTATAATAATTGAATGTTTAAATGAATAATCTTTATTAATGAAGAATTACATAAAGTAAACTGATTAGGTTGGAAAACATCGTGGAATCGATAAATATTTTTTTAAATTAGTGCATTTTTTTTAGCTTAGTGCAGCGACACTAACAGATATCGTTCAGTTATAACTGACGATTTTATTTGGAATTTAAAAGCTGATGTGTTTTGGTTAATCTGTGGTTGCGTTTACTTCAACGAGGTCAAAACGAAGTGAATATTTTATCATACGTATTTAACAACAGTGTAGAATTAAACGAGGATGGAGGACAATGGTTCATTAATAAGCAACAAAAGAGCCGGTCATTTAATATTGCACAATCACTAAACCAAAAACATCAGTTCAAAACATTCCATCGAATCAAACAATCGCCATTGGGAAAAAATCAAGCAAATCGGTGATGATTTACATAAAAGCCGCTGTGCTTCGGCGTTAGGGTCACGCAAAACGGTGATACCCATCGATTTAGGCTATCAAGTGATAATCCATTGAGTCCGATTAATTTGAATGATTAAAGCCCCGTTAAGAGGTTTCCAAGGGGAATGGTTTTTCCTGACAAATTTACGGCACTAAAACTAAAACGGAACATGCGCATTGATGGCTATTACGATATTTTCATTTCATAACGGCGAAAAATCTATGATTCAAGATTGCACGATATGTAAACTATAATCAATTGGATGCGAACTTTTTCCAATCTAATGAAGTAATAAACGTTAAATCATGTCTTTTTATGTTATTACATGCAAATTTATGAGTTTTTATTTATTGTAAAAATCTTAAAAATTTTTTAATCAAATAAAAACAAAAGTAAGAATTTGAAAAAATGGGGGCTGAAATGACCTAGTTGTTAGTATTTGGAGCCAAACTTCGGCGGCGGAACGTATCGGACCGAGGTCTCACCTCAGACTGCCTATATGATTCGCGAACTTTGGGAGAAATCATAAGCTCAATTCTGTATATACGTGTGTAGGTACGTGTACAATTGAGTTTATATAAATCAATCAATTAAATAAAGAATATCTTTTTAAATGAAGATGATTTTATTATGCAATGTTTTAGGCCTGTACATGCTACTACCATGCATTTGACAAGCTATTTTTGGATAAAGATCCATCATAATTTTATTGATATAGGCCCAATTCTACACATATATGTATACGCAAACCATCCTACAGAATCGAACCTATGACATTCAAAGTCGAGCTGCGAGATTCACTTATTCTGGTGTTTTGATAAACCGGCTCGAGGTTCTATCGACAACAAGATCATTTCAGATTCCGACCCAAACATACTTGCTCACTCATTTTTAGGTACAATTCATTTTCATGAAATAGTTAACGCAGAATACATCTATTACAAAATTGTTATAGGTGTTTATAGTAGTTAGAATACCTGCAGATTCGCAGCTATACTTGAGCAATTATGATGTGGTGATGTTGCTACTCGCATAATTTTAGCCTAAATAAGCATGAAGCATGATACTTATTGATGTAGAGAAAGCATCTGATTGTGTTTACTCAAAGGAATCATGACTTATACGTTTCCAAACTATCGAACGCATTTAATTCGTAATTATCAGAAGAAACAAAATTCTTTGTACAGATATGGCTGGAAATCATCTCTAAGGATAATAAGAGCTTGTGTTCCCTAAGGATCTGTTATTGGTTCATCCCTTTTCAGTATCTTTATAAACGGTCTTTTCAAGATAAAGAGATAACATACACAAAAAAAAAAAAACATGAAATAACATCAAATCGGTTCACTTTGCTGATGATACGACCTGAGAGACTACGTCATCATTATGGAACTGTCAGTAACTGTAGAAAAGTGCTTAAATATGTAAATATGTAGAGAATCAGATTAAATAAAAGCAAAATTGTTTAGTCGGCTTGACCAAACATAAAAAGTTACGGAACAATAAACAATTCTTATATATTTACAATGACAAAAAATTGTAAAATATCTAGGTATGTACATTCAGTGAGCCAAAGCCTAATTTTGGCCAACATATAGAGAAAAAATGTTCAAAGCTCTTGTACATCATAATCAGTTTGTATTCTGTCCTAAAAAGCAATCATGCCTGTACATTATAAATAAAAAACTTATTAATGAGCTATATATTCGTTTAAAGTGTACATGTATAAATATATTTGTACCTGTAGGATATAAATCAATCCGCACGAGTACGGTTTTGGCTGATACGGAAAACAAGGCCATAATGAAAATAAGTAAGAAATTACACCTAATAACAGTAAAACTGTGTACGTCAATCTACGTACATTACATCGAGTAAAGTTTTATCTTTACTACCTAAATAATAAACATATCTTTAACCTGCACTAATTCTGAAAATAATAAATGATTTATGTACATTTCATGTATAAACTTTTTGATATTTAAGTGGATGTCTTTTTTTAAATGTATTCCCCTCCACTAAATTTTTTTAATTTCCTTAACTTTCAACAACGTTTTTTATGTTTGTCAGGTTAGGTGAAAAAGAAGCATCTAACTAAACCCTGGAATCAACTTAGTATTCAATGATTTCTGTATTTTACTGAAGTGCAAAATAAAAGTTTCTTACAAACTTAATTACTTGTATGAAATTTAAATAATTGCGTTGGGTTAACTAACGTTTGCCGTATTCCTAGTTGTTTAATTAATTTTCCAAACCAATTCCGTTTTGACAGCTCTCAGTTTTGTGTACATCATTTGTATGCCCAGAAATGGTGAAAATCGGACTGAACAAGAACAAGAGAACAGGCCGGATTGGGCAGGTCAAACCAGGGCAAACTCCACTAAATTCAGTCTGGTCTGTAATTACTCATAACTTGTAGCGATATCCCTTGGACAAGAGGTGACTCAACGCAAATATACGCGCACTAACATATCCCAGTTGATTTGGCAAATAATATCGTAATTGTTGCGAAGGTGCAATCGCTATACAAAAATTTCTGTATGGTACATTGTTAATATAGATTTTTCATTGTCTTTTAAAAAGGTAACTTGGAAAAAAACTGTCAATTCAAAACACTCACAGTTTCAAAAAGTATTTTAAAAAGGTTAAATTCCTATCCGGCTGCTAAATAATGAACAGGGTGGGTCCATTTTGCCGGGTGGAAACTCCACAAATGCATTGAATGCGCTAATGCACAGGTGGGGAATTAAAGGCAGCCGACCCCTAACTTCAAATTCAGATTACCCTCCCCCCCATTAGAGGACTAATGCTTTTTGCATTGCCGTTCTCCACTAAATTCCAGAAACTCTCGAAAGCACTTTTACCTATTTCGTCGATACACGGAATGCAATTAATTACTGGGCATATTGATTCTGAAGAACTGCTGTTTACCATTAGCTTAAACTGACCGATTAACGCGCATTCTGATAATCTTATTTTTCTAAAAACTTCAATCTGACAAACAACTCTAACTTAATTACAACTAATATTGAAATTACTACAAGTACTGAATGTTCGTATGATATGAATAGATAATGCAGACCAAAAACAGCTTTCTACAAATACAAGGATTGCATTTTTACTTCTAAATGTACAGTTGGATTAGTTAAATAAAAGTTGCCTCTATCAGAAGAACGCACAGCTACAATCATTGTTTATTAATTCAGTCGTATTTATTACATTTCGTTCATCTCTTGCGACATACATTTTTCTTTCAAATAGAAAATACTAACTCAATAAGTCATTCACAAACGCATACACACAGACACAGAAACACATTGTTATAACAACAAACATATTGTTATAGTAAACAAACTGCTATTACTAGAGATCTCAGATTGCAAATATCTTTAAAAGTGTTCTAAGCGAAAGCGCTGAGATTTCAGAGTTTTGCCACGATCACTTAAGACAGCAGGAAATGTACACCTAGATAACACTACACAGAAACAAAGAAGGTAGTAAACATGATGATGATGAGATGCTTGCGTTGTGGGAGACATTGCACTAATCTTCTTAAAAATCAAGATTTTAAAATTCTTTTACCAAAAATTTCCTTTGTTGTTAACTGGGACATCTTGAAGTAACGTGGACAAACCTTATCTCCCGATTCCCTTATTTTAGAGTATTCCAAAGGTGGTAAGACCGCAAGAAGAATTGGAATATGATCGTCTCATACTCAAGATGGTTTCGAGAACCATCGAGTATGGAATGTGCTATAGTCTAATATAGCTATGTAAGAATAAGAAATACCGTGAACGTAAAATATAATAAAATATAAAATATCAGCTCACTGTACCAAACAATCTGAGTTATTGGCCATTTCCATGACTCTACACCTTCTTCCGGAACAACAAGCAGCAGCTAGAAAAGTATGTTTTGTACTGATAGTTAGTACTGATTTTCCAATAATTCGAACAACTAGCTACCTTTAATGAGAGGGTATGTGCGTATAGGTTGGACCATTCACTTCAGTTTGGTTAAAGCCAAATGCGGTCTTCGTGGTAATGGAAGGACAAATCAGCTCGATGTCGCACCCATTTTGGACCAACTGGCTGTTAATTAACAAAAAAGTATCTTCTTTTGATTTAAGATTGAAGTACAAGCTTTTACAAAAAGTAAATGGAACAGCATTTGGATCACTTCTTCATAGTGCTCAATCACTATTATTTTTTCCTACAAGGATTCACATCAGCAGGGAATGATTTCAGAATTGCGAAGAGGTCGCCCTATCTTCAAACTGACCATACACTGTTTAACGTTACCCTGACCGTTCGTGCCATTTGAACGCTATCCAATACGTGGTGCACATAATATTAAGCACCGTACCTTTTTTCTAAAACAAAGGGCATCGGGACTAATGCTTACAAGAGAATTGATTCAAAGTATGATTAAAAATCTCAGACATAATGTAAATTCATAATTTTTCATAAACATTATTTAATTATGATAGTTAGGAATCACTTTATTTAAAACAATTAAGTTTAACAACAATATTAGATGGTTGTGCTCATAAAATTTAACTAACAATTTATTCCAAGGTTTTGCTCAAAATAGAGAGCAAAAGAGGCGTAGCGAGAGTGATACACGTTATTGTGATACACGCTATTTGACTACGCGGCGTGTGCTTGCGTCGGGCAGACGTGCACACCCTACCAAAACGTGGCAAGACATCGGGTAGCGTCGCATGGCGTTGCACCGGGTAAGTGTGTCCCCGGCTTAAGGCTAACCGGAGTCGGCTGTATGATTATGCACCTTATTAGTTATTGTAAAATCTTATATCATTATTATTGTGAAATGTCATTTATTTTCAAGAACTATTAGTCAAGCTTAAGACTTTTTATCAGATACCTTGAAATATTACATTTCAAATCATGGATCTGGAATGTAATCCAAAACATCGGTCGGCTGAAGAGGAGCAATTGATATTAGCTTGAAATGCATTCTTTTTAATAAAGGGACAAATTAAAATATTGGAGTTATTCAATCAAGTAGCATCAATTTCCTTGCATGAATAAAAAACAGCAAACAAAAGGAAACCAAAATTTGATTAATATTTTATTTATTTTATTGTTAAAATGAGCCCATGTAAGCAACCCACATTTCGAGAAAATCAAACAGAACATTTTTCTTGTCGTGCGGAAAGTTGTAATTTTGGTGGCAATTGGCATTGCGACATTTATATAAAAGAGGTTAGTAGGTTTGCGAGTGGGACAAGGAAAAGGAAGAAGGAATGAATTTGAAAGGGAGAGAACGATAAAGAGCGAGCACGTGTTTTTGAAAGGTGGAACAATTGCCGGCTCTCGGATCGAAGTCATATTACGATGTTTATGACCCTCTTGTGACTACATATTTCCTGTAAATGACCGCAAACCCATGCTAGATGACCCTGGTAACGATTCAGCTCAAGTCTGTGCTTTGATTTACGGCGACGGGTATTATTTACAACACAGAATCTGAGTGGAAGTATGGCACTGATTACATTGGGAGGTATTCGTTATTAACCTGCTTAGATGAGAAAGGCTAAAGTTACCTTCTGCCTGGGAAGGCCGAAGCCATTCAAGACTTTCTTGACAACTTTTTGAAAAGACGTATTAAATGTAAATTAAGATGAGAATCGCACACTTACAAAAGGTGGAAAACAACTTCATATAATGGCACAAAAGTCGTTCCTTTACTCTATTGTCTTACAAAAGGTCAAAGTTAAAAGTGAGTTCATTTCGCACATGTTCTTGTAATAAGAACAACTGGAAAATTGAATTATTTTTTTAAACACGCTGGTTATGATAAAGACTTAAAGTTATATATCTGTAATTTTAAAAATAACCTTGATAACCTCATTCAACTCAAAATAAGTGCGGTAAAAGCCTTTGCTCTTAAGTTCTGATGCGATACTGCTAAAACGTAACTGTAACATTACATACAAGATACGATTCAGTCAATTTTGTTACTCCAGTAACTAACTGAATGCTGCCAGTTTTTCTTGGCGTCCAGTTTTCTCAGTTATATTGGTGGCTTATCAATTAAAAAAGGCGGTGGCCGAGTGGTTAGGCCTTCCAAGTCCTATTAGCCATGCTAGTTGTTCGAAACCCGACATAGTACATAGATTTTTAATTGTAAATAATGTAAAAAATGTTCTGTAAAGTGGTCTGACCCTCATTGTTGAGCGACAAGCCATCCTGTTTGGAATTTTTTTTCGTTTTAATTTAATTAAGTTTAAGTTAATTAAGTTAAAATTTAAGTCAATTAATTATTCTTTCTAAGGTCTCGGTTGAGATAAAAAAAGTTAGTGTCACGAGCTGGATTCGAACCCACGACCTTCGGCTAAATACGCCGCTACTCTACCACTTGAGCTATCGTAACTTCGATCCTCTCAACCAATCTACTATGGATTATGCCAACCAAGACATTAGAAAGAATAAATAAATAATTGATTGAAAGAAATTCAATCAAGTTCGCGTTCGAATCTCGCTCGTGACACTGACATTTTTATCTCAACCGAGACCTTAGAAAGAAAAATTAATTGATTGAAAGAAGTAATTTGGTCAATTGACCACGAAAACGTAAATGGATTAAAATTTAAAAATCTATAATGTTGTTAAAACCAGAGTTAACAACACTTGCTAAATCGAGCAAATTTTCTGGATTTAAGGACCATCTAAATGAAACACAAAATCACAAAACACAATTTCCATTTAAATGTAAATACAACAGTGTTACACAGTTTCAACAAATAGAATGGAACTAAACTGCTCAGAAATGAATATGGGTATTTGTAATTTATTCTTATTCTATTAATTTGAAATAAATTAACCGATATATTCTTGTTAGTTTGATAAAACAAAATAGAAAATCGAAACCAAAAACAAACAAATATTAATCAAAATAAAATAAAATTATTAATCCTCATTTTTAATAACGGATTTGCTTAAGAATAGTGAAAATGAAGATTACTCATTTTGTAAACAAACACCTTTTCTCGTATTTTCTCCATTTTTATCCAATTGTTTACTCTTTAACTACCAACTTGAACCAGAAGTTCCCAATATTACTGTGAGAATGAGTCATCGAGGTCATTGCCAAGTAGTTATCGCAGAGGCAGTTGGCTTTAGCCAGATTTCCAGAGACTGGAGGTGCCAATGTCGTAAGCGTCAGTGCCCGCCTTAACTAGACAATGAGTAATGAAGCCAGCATCGCCTTTGACGATTCTGTTGTAAGTAGTTGGTGTAATCCATCAACCTGGCATAGAAAACACTTCTTTGCTGTCTTGATGAACCTGATCCAAAATGATCAATTTTTGTATGCGTTCGTTAACTTGTGCAGAAAATGTACCGGGTTTACAAAGTGGTGAACACAATCAATTATTTGGTGGCATTAATTTTTACTCTATAGTTGGTACGCAATTTAGAAATAAAGTTTATTTTATTTGTTACTCACTAAAGTGGTAGAGTTGGAAGCTATAATAAATTAATGAAGGCGTCATGTTGGTCAGTATGTATTATTACAGATCTATTACGGGAAATCACGAGCGTAAATTATGTATAAGAAAGGTCCCAGGACAAGTCCTTGAGGAACTCCGAAGCAAGTAGGCCTATTTAAGAGCAGGTCCTGACTCTAACAAAAATCAAAACGAATAAGTCAAATAAATATTGCATTAAATTCAGAAAAATGTTTGATTTCATTATACATTTTGAAAAATAAAATATTTTCCCATATGCTTATAATTTAAAATCACTTGTTTGATTTACCTATCATCCTGTCTGTCAACCTCCCTGATTTTTGTTAGTACGGATGCGTTTCAGTATTTCGCCAGCTTTAGTGTTTGGGTGATTTCTATGGAGTAAAAGTTACAGAAATCTCCTAAACAATGAAGATGGCGAAATGCCGAAACGCGTCGTAATTAACAAAAATCAAAGATGATAGGCTCAAACAATAGGTTTATCACCCCAGGAAACCTCACATCTAAAATCAATTTAATCCTTAGCAAGAAAAGTCGATAATCAAACATTTTATGCAATTGATTTAATTCTACCATCAACTGTCACTTCTCTAATCTCCGGAAGTGCTGGACAACCGTTGTAATTGCAGTTAAGTGATTCCCGTCGCAGCGAGTTCTAACTGAATTAGAATTGCCCGGGGCACTTGTGTTATTTGTCCAATTAGGCTATCACCGGGTCTGGCTGACATTTTCCGCTCACGTCGAAACATGCCGGCTTAGTAGAAATAAATAATGGGCCAGGGTGATGTTTGGCAATCGAGGAAACCGTTTAATTTTTTTGAAATCTTAGAAGAGAGAGAAAGTTTATCAGATTTTTTTATGTAATATACCTACCCTTTCCCCGACTCAATTCACCATTGCGATTGCCGACGACGGCTCCCAATGTTGTACGTTCTTCCATCCGTCCGAGCTACATTTGGCTCGTCTTTCCATCCGTCCGAACTACATTTGGCTATCTCCAAAATTCACAAAGATCTGAATTCCATAACCGAATGGGCGCAGAAAAACAACCTAGAATTAAATCCTAGGAAGTCCAAAACCATTGTTATAGAATCCAGTCATCTCCTCAAATCCCTCCCCGATCTCTCCTTTCACCATCAACAACCTGCCAATTTCTTTCCGCTCGGCTGTTAAAACTTTTTTCCTGGAAACCAAACATATCCCAATTTCCCCACAATGTATTGCATATGCTTATTCAATTCCAGTACTCACTACCTTTCCCCACTCGTAAGCTCCTTGTCTACTCCCTCATATTTTCCCTCTTCTACACAACCGTGTCGCTTAGGGTTGACTTTTGGAGGAACAAAATAGCGTCTGAAAAGACTGACGAATTGTTGAGTCAAATTTATTTTCGGCATCCCCTTAATGCCCAAAGTCCTGTATTCATACTTATCCTCGCTTTACCCCTCCCTTCCGTAGGAAGTATTTCGTAGGCTACTTCCTTTATCAACCCATAAACTCTCGACGACTTAACTATATTTCCCCAGCCACATAAATTCAAATCTATTCATTGACTACACGCTAGTTTCCCTATATCTAGACCTATATCTTCCTCGTCATAAAACCTCTAAATTTGAGCTGTCCTTCCCAGCTCGAGCCACAAATCTATGGAATTCTCCTAGTTTGTCAATCTGCAAAACCGCCTCCCTTACCTCTTTTAAATCACCCTCACCTTATTTTCCTTCCAAACAGAGACAACATAGTCCAACAATATTGCTAGGACATTTTGCTAAAATAAGAAAAATTGTTTCCTTCCTTTTCTGAATTTTTAAGTGCACAGTTGGTGATTATGTTCACACAAGACGGAATCCTTTTATTGTTTCTATTTTGTATTACGTGATTTATTGCACCATCTGTTAACGGCAAACCTTCATTAATTCAAGAGCTAGATTTGTAAAAATTTCTGTGGACTTACTGTTATTCTTAGTGGGCCCTAATAATGTATTCTCTCTCTCTCTCTCTCTCTCTCTCTCTCTCTCTCTCTCTCTCTCTCTCTCTCTTTCTCTCTCTCTTTCTCAAACTGCAAACTGCAGTTGTGTTTTACCTAGTTTTTATAGCACACAGAATAAGTGATGTGGTTAATAATTATTTAATTTAATTTAATTAAATAATTGTTTTAGTAATTCAAAAGTCGTACCAACAATAGTATCAAAATATAGAAAAAACGTTATACCTAATAATTTTAGTTATCAAATTTCATTCAATATGAAGAAGTTACTACGCACCATCATCTGTATTATTTTTATTGTTTGGTTAATCAGGTTTGACCACTTGATACTGCAGTTTGAGGAACTGTAATGTCGCATGTATGTCAGTTGTAAACAGTAAGGTGCAGAACAGTGGAAATCGTCCTGTACAAAGTCTTATTTCACCCTGCATCGACTCGCAGGTGTTTTTAAGGTCCCCAGAAAGAGGGTGTAGTTAAATTGAAATTAATTTTAGGGGCGAGATAATATCTGTACGTGCCGGTTCACACCCACGGGGCATTAGCTCCTCCCTGAATTTATATTCAATTTTTCTTCAAACCCATTTAATTTTAAAAGGGGGATTTCACTTCTCCGGCTCTACCACGCTACAATAACTTACGAATTGACTCATCCATGGAGTATAGACTTTTTCAATAAGAGGATTTATTTTCTGTTAATTTAATACCTGATATTAATTTTTTCCATTACTGATGCTATGAGTAATACAAGAAAAGAACGAATTGCCCAAAAGACAGGATTAGAAAAAAAGGAATAATTTACTTAAAGTTACATGTTGTTCAATTCATTTCGAAAAGGTTTTGTTAAGAAAGTTGAACAATTGTCGAGACAACGACGAATTTTCAAAATACTTAAAAACTTCTATATTTTTTCAAAACGTTTTATTTATTAACTATTCCAATGCGACAATCTATTAATTTTTTATTGACTAAAAACCTCTTTGATAAGTAGCTTACCTTAAAATTTAAAAACCCTCAGTTTCAAAGTATGATTAAAAATTTCAGAAATAATGTAAGAAAAGAATTTTTGGTTAGTTGTAGATTGCTGATGAAAAATTAATGCAGTTAATATAATATTTCAAACTAGTATAAAAATGGTTTACATGAAAACACTTATTAAGATAAAATATCAGTTCATTGCGCCAAGGCATGACAATGTGGGACCCATCGAGAAATCTTTTTCTACATAAGGAGCACTTGCGCGAGGAGTTAGAGTAAGGTTCTCAATCGAAAAGGACGATACATCGTCTCCGGCTCAGGCTGTCGGAGGACATACAAGAGCCTCTTGGAGGACTCCGCTCACTGACACTGTTTGTTATTTGCCGCTCGCTTAATGCAGATGGCCTTATCGCGATGGCCGATCCTCCATCGACGGTCTTTGACTCGTATGTGAATATTAGACGAAAGCCGGCTAATCTATTTCTAAGTTCAAGGAACATATCCTTGTAGGGGTATGGCGGTGTACATGACTTGTGCAAAGTGTCTATTTTCGTTGTTTAGATGTGTCATTATTGGGTGTTGTGTTGAGAGTGACAAATCTACACAGAAAACAAACACTTTGAGTGAGTACAAATACTTTGATTGATTCTAAAATTTCTAGCATTGTATAAATTCACTTTTTTCACATCCTACATGTATTTGTATGATTTAAACAATGTTATAAATCCCAGGCCCTGAAGATGATCTTAATAAAGATCGAAACATTGGCACGATAAAGAAAATGTTTTTCTAAACCTACGTCACCACACATTTAATATAATCTTCACGTCCACCAATACTAGTAAAAGCGTAGTGCCTGATTATAAATCAACATCTGTAAACATCTATCTAAGTACTACTACTACTACTACTACAAATAATAAATAAAAAAAACTACGAACTATTTTGGGTTGTCAACAATCGTCTTAAGTCATACTTTCCTATTAATTTCTTTTTCCTGCTTCTGTTGGCATTTCACTAAATTTTGTGTATGTCCTCCCACTGAATTATTGTCGGACTAGTCAGATTGCATTGTTAATTTACGTATACCACACATTTATTATTAAAACAATTTAACCAGATATGTTAGGAATTTTTAATTAACAAGTAAATTATTTCTGTAGTGGTTAAATCTAAATTATTGTAAGTAATTACAGCTACAAAAAGAAGTTTCAGTTTTATTTGTCTGTAAAAATATATTTTTTTAAAAACAAGAGTGCCAAATAAAAATCATAGATTATCGACATGAGAATTTCCTTTGATCATTCCTTCCAACTCTAGAGAGAGGAGAGGAGAGGAGAGGAGAGGAGAGAGAGAGGAGAGAGAGAGAGGAGAGAGAGAGGAGAGAAGAGAGGAGAGGAGAGAGAGGAGGAGATAGAAAGAATAGGAGAGAGAGAGGAAAGAGAGAGGAGAGAGAGAGGAAGGGAGAGTGTGGAGAGAGAGAGAGGAGAGAGAGAGGAGAGAAGAGAGGAGAGGAGAGAGAGGAGAGAGAGAGAGAGGAGAGAGAGAGAGAGAGGAGAGATATGAGAGAGAGAGGAGAGAGAGAGCGAGAGCGTTAGAGAGGAGAATGATAGACAAAAGGTGTGGGGACAGAACAAATATCCAAAGTAATCAGAGACGATTACGTGAAATCAATCTGACCAAAACGTTTCCTAAAGAACCTTTTTTTAAATAAACTAACATACACAAATCTCTATTATACTGTGATACGCAAACTTTATGATTTACAGTCCGAAAATTTCCAAAAACCGTAATGAAGGATTTAAGTTGGTGACGTGCGGTGAAGAGGGTTGAGGGTGACGTGGAACCGAGCGGGCCCTATATAACATAGTAATAAATGATTTAAGTTTGGCCATACGATGCGGTCAAATGGCCTCCTCGCCCCTCGGGGTGAAGCAGCAATGTGTTCATTGGACGACGGAAGCCCCGGATTCAAGTGTCACTTTTAGCCCTTCTGTAATTTGCGGACCCGGTTGATGCAGCACTAATGGACATTCCTTTCCGCGTTTATAGCAGATAACGACCCAACGCTGATTGTTGATAAATGACACCGTTTTAGTCTAGCACTGGTTACTGCGTCTTCAAGTTTTAAACAAAAGTCTGCATAAATGTTTAATTGATAAAAAAAGTCTTAAAAATAATTTTAAGCCAAGTAAAATCAAATTCCTTTGGGTAATATTATTCGTTGGACGGAAATGTACTTTCAGCTGAAATATTCGCGAAAATAGGAAGACGGACATTCATAAGTTGATATAATTATATTTGTTCTTCAATATCTTTAATAACATGTAACCGTACGTAAATTTTTCCTGCATATGTTGATAAAGGAAGTTCATTTTAATGTGAATGTGTACCTTGAGGACATGATAAATAATCAAAATATTTTTCAAAAATTCTAGTAATTTTGTTGAAGCATTCATTTAACATACAGAAAAGACAGTAATAAAACGTGTGGAAGATAACAAGGTAGAAAGGGATAGAGAGAGATAATTAAGAAAAACATAAACAGTATTAATAGAAAGAGACAGATGAGAGATTAGTCTGAAAACATTGTGTTTGTTTGGTATTAATCTATATACAGGGTATTGCATGGTTAAATGTCAATACTGCCATGGTGGATTCCCTAAATAAACGGTAGTTTAGTGTCACCAGAACAAGGTTTCTTTCTTGATTTTTCCTGAGATATTAACATCTTCGTGATAATGTCGAATTTCAGATTTTTTACATAAAATTTGTGAACTTATTTATTTCACAAACTAAATTCAATTTTCTACAAGATAACATTTCCTATGAAAAATTCATTCTTCCGAATACACATTAGCCGCACAAGGTATGTAAATGGCAAAACCCATGTTTTTTTTTTGGAAATTTTGGACTCAATTGTGCTCGTACAATGACTTTTCCATCAAAATTTTATGGAATTGCACCACCGTTGCCTTATTTTATAAGATGCCAAAAACATACTCATTTTTACATTTTTTAGAACTTTTGTTAATGAAATATCCTTCGCAAGGTTGAAAAACATGAAATCAAACTCAAGGAGAGCAGCAACACAAGGACATCGTACATATCATACTTTTAATGAAAACATTTATTTGTTGGTAACAAAAATTAGATCCATTCTTCTCATAAAGTGTAAGAAAATGTTGTTATCTGTGGAAATTTTAATATAGTTTCCGAAATAAAGGTAATATTTGTACTGAATGACGCTAAAGTTGAAAAATTACGATTTTTTGTACAAAAAATCTGATTTTAGACTACAATCAATCTATAAGTAATATCTCAGGAAAGTATCAAGATAGAAACCTAATTTCTGGTGGCACTGAACTAACTAACGTTTTATCTAGTGAATCCTCCATGGCAATATTGACATTTAACCCTGGAACACCCTATATAATAAAAGTGGATGATTGTATGTGTGTTAATGAAAAAAACGAAAACTACTGAACCGATTTCGATGAAACTTTCACACTTAGTTTTTATTAGTGCGGGGCGGGTTTAGAGATTATAAAGTGGGCATATAACATATAATGGGCGTCGGGATTTACAAAAAAGTAATTGGCGCTAACATTCGATAGATCGATTTCGCTGAAAATTTTACAGTTTGATCTTATTAGTCAGGAGAGTTACTTAATAAAAAATGCATTCACGACAGTACTGATTGTTTATTTAGCCAGATGGTTTTACGCTTGTAGCAGAAATTAAAATAAGGTATAAAATACTATTTGTTCTATATCCCTGTCATAAACAAACATTTATATACTATGAGGCTGACGAGTTGTAAAATGAGCCTGGCTGAGGAGTCGTTTTCGCACCCTGGCCACCGAATTCCTAGCAACTCTGATGCATAAATTCCAAAAAAATATTCCTGAAATACATTTACACGGGGTTCGTTAAAATTTCTATGTTATGTGAAAAATTACGTTATGCAAGGATTATTGGAAAAATCGAATTTCCAAATTTCATTCTGAAGAAATACACAACAGTACAAGTGGTTTTTAATGAAAGGTCTATTACAATTAATACACATTCTAATTTTTCTAAACGGAGCACCCATCCATTAAACTTATCATATCATACGTTTTATTGTACTTTATGTAGTTTGGTGTTTGAGTACTCTATATTAGAAAAAATTAAATATTGAGAAATATCTATTTGTACTGTAAATGGTAAGT
This sequence comes from Cimex lectularius, assembly GCF_000648675.2. Lineage (NCBI taxonomy): Eukaryota > Metazoa > Arthropoda > Insecta > Hemiptera > Cimicidae > Cimex > Cimex lectularius. Next base: position 319,585 of record NW_019392888.1, on the reverse strand, counting down.
AAATGAGTTGTCTTAAGTCTTAAATTCCGCATAGTTATTACCTTTTTATTAAAAGACATCCTTTAAAAAAATAAAATGAGGTGAAATAAGGACGGCGTTTCGTTTAAAAACAAAATCACGAATCGGCAATTATCCAATGGCCAAACTTGTTTTGTCAACAACTTAACGATCTCCGCTGGAAATTCTCCATGGAAACGGGGCCGGCCTTCTGAATATAAACGGTGGATTTACATTTGCGGCCTCGACAAGGGGTCAGGTGAAAGGGGGCGCGTGTTGTCCACATGAAATACCCAATGGGCAACCCAGCACTTATTCTTTGTCCGCTTTGTTTCGCTCCGGTAGGAAGAACAAACCCTCCCGGCTGGAAAGGGGACCAGCGCAACGACTGGAAATTCTCAACGAATTAACATGCATTCGTTGGGCATGGGCCGTCTACATATGCAAATGGTGATATCCGAACAGGAATTACAGAATGATTCTTGTCTAAATATAAAATATACAAAAGATATCTTACTCAATAAGTCTTATATACTTATAGCTTACGTATCATTAAAATTATTTGTTTAAACTAATATTTTTTTATGAAAGTGGTTTAGCTTATTTTTGATGTTGTTCGTCACTTTTTTGATAATGCAGTTATAATTTGTGCATTTCTGCCATTTTTATCTCCGATCCTTAAAGGTGGAAAACATTTTTAATATCACTTACTTATTATTTTACTTTCACTTATTACATATTTTATTACTCGTTATTTTATTAACTAACTGCACCAGTAATAAGTCGTGAGGCTTGATGTGTTTGACTCGTGCTTTTAGGCAGCTTCCACTTTTGAGGTTATGTTGGAGGTGTTAATTTCTTAAGTACCAGGAAGCCAGTGACTGTGCATCATACTACGCTTTCGTGAAATAGTTGAATGATTCGAAAGTTGGTCTTGATGGCACAGCCCCAGAACTTAATGTCATTAGTCTATACAGGCTTGAGGACTGTCCGAAAAGTAAAACCTTACATTCAATGAGCAATGGAGAGTTTCGGCCTATCAACCAGTACATTTAAAGCTAAGCTTAAGTAAGCTACATACTATTTGTTTTTCATCGCAAGCGTGCATCCATTGTCGTACAAAAGTATTTACGGGACACAATGTACAATACGAAACCTTTAAATAATCTCTAATTTAAATTGATTTTATAAAAGCAAGGGCGATCAATAGATTATTAATCAAACTGCACCAGATATTAATATAAAGTACAGATTCAAAGGGGCGTCGGTGCCGCAACGGTTTAGGCGTTGACTCGGCGCTTATCACTGGAAGGTGTGAGTGTGTGAGTGAGTGAGAGAGTGAGAGAGTGAGAGAGAGAGGAGAGAGAGAGAGAGAGTGAGAGAGAACACATTTTTTCTTATTGTATTTTTCTCAATTTATCAATATCGTTTATTTAATAATTGTTATGCTATGAATGTGTGTGTACGTATATAAGGTATAAATATAAATGTGTATAATATAATATTTTTATCCTCAGCGGGGTCGTTGCTAGAATCAAAAGATATCCATTTCTGTGCTTAAAGTCAAGTCACGTGGCCCAGTTGAACAGGAGACCTTTCGCGGCCCCCCTATGGGCAATCCAAAAAAAACCCATGACATATTTACAAAATTCCAATACAAATATGGAGCAATTTTTTATGAGGTTTAAATGCTGGAATGGAATTATATAGCGATAGATAACCTTTTACTACATCTGTTTGTTTTTAATTCAAAATTTCAATTTCCTTTGTGTTTGGACATGCATGTTGGACAAGTGCGTTTTTCAGGTATCCATATATTCAATTGCTTTTATGTACGGTACTGGAAATATACGAAATGAGAGTCATTATGTTTTTGACATTCTGCGCGACTTAGTAGGTCTAACATACGAGCATGAGGGCAGTGATGAAAGGGCTCTTCTTTACAAATGACCTCGACAACGTTTAGTATAATGGACAACTTCGTGGGCAAAGATGAGTCCTTGTACGTCCGGGAAAATAATACGGGTCGGTTGCCAAGGGGTGCAAGGGCGCATATTGCCTCACTGGAGTGAAGCCAACCTATACACCTTGGATGTACACCGAACGGCAGCTTTTTAAACACCACCCTTATCACCTGCCAAACGCTTTTTTTTTTAATTGCCCTGAAAGGGTAGAACGCTCTAGGATAAATTGATCCTCTTACCCGAAATCGCTAAGTTTAAATTCATAGTGATGCTAAACTTTAGATAATATGTGTGGTGATTAGTGACCGTTAATCGATAATTATGCAGAAATCGTGAGATGCGGTCTGGTGACCGACCACCAGACCGCGTCTCACGATTTCTGAATAATTTTAGATAATATCTTTTTAAACTAAACAAAGGACTTTTTTCCCTTTAAAGAATAAAACTCATTACTTTGACTGAGATTGAACAAAATTATAAAACTAATTGAAATCTCATCGATTTTTCATTGAAATTATCATACTTTGTAAGGGGAGTCGGATGTAACAAGATACAACATAAAAGGTCACACATCAAAGCCAGCATCATGCTTCAATGAATCAGACGTCTCTGAAATGGGAATAACAGTGGACAAAGCTTGATCAATTTTAAATAATCTGTTTTTCACCAAATAAGTGGTGTTTTGTTTAACATGAATGTTTGAAATTACTGTTACATTGTTTTTGAGAACACGTGACCTAATAACATATCTCTCTCTCTCTCTCTCTCTCTCTCTCTCTCTCTCTCTCTCTAATTTAATTAACCAAAAGAATAATCTATGTTATGTTTAGCCTTTACAGAGTCTGGTTTAACATGGATAAAACAATTTCTTCCTAGTTTTTACCAACGGGCCGAAGGAGCTGAGTAATTTTTAATAGTAATAATAATAATAATTTTTTAACTATAAAGAAATACAATACAAAAAAGTAGATCAACCTTAATAATAACATGCCAAATATGTAAGTAAACATATTTAAATTTAGAAAAATATTATTTTTTTAATAAAACATTTTTAGTTAAAATTAAATTCATCACTAAAAACTTTCAGTATTTTAAGTCCGTAATGGTATATGAATAAAAATCATCCCAATTGTCTCCACTTGAAATGGCTAAACACTGATCATGTGACAAAGATATCCGGTTGTAATAAATTAAACGATATTCTGCCGGGATAGGGCATTCGCCTATAAAATGCATTACAGTTTCATTGACATTGTACTTGCATAGCAAACAATGGTAATTATAAATTATAAATTGAAGAAAAATAAATTGATACATTGGCCAATAATCTGTCATTTTCTCTCAACCTGAGCCTCTCCAAAAATGTTACAGCAATGCTACTAATATATTCGGCACTGAATCTGTCTAAATCCATCGGGATTTGGAGTTCCTGCGCTCTTTACAACCAGACTTTAACCCAGCCAGTCTTTTACCTTTGGCTTTCATGAGTAATCAAATTAGCCTGCTTACGATCATTGAATGTTTGGGCAATAAAGGTGGAATGTAAGTTAAACGTAAAAAGAAATAAACTTGAAGTATTAGTTTCTAAATATATTGCATAATTGGGCGTATTGTTGGGAAAAGATAAAAATTTTCGCAACGAACGGTTGAAATTTTTCTAAGCTTTGAAGAAATTTGCGCTGCGTAACATGGTATTCCACGTGTGACCGCCTGAAACACCTTCCAAAGAACACAAACCTTTACGTTAAAAAAAAAGGTTTCTGCCTAATTTGGATCGTTTTATTTTTTCCATCATTTGGAAATGTATCGTGAAAGTGCACTATGTCAATGAGACCCCCAGATATTTATATGTTTCAAATATAGAAATGATAAATGGTAGAGTGAGTGTGTTGTTCATTCTTTTCAAACAGATAGTTCCTACTCACACTTATTTTCAACAATCGGGATTTCGAGCTCATCATCAGGTTGAAGGAGTTCTACAATCACGTCTCTCGACATGGATTGCAAGACTAGTCGAGTCATCTTTTTAAAAAGATTGTTTCAACTATTTCTAAAATTTCTGTTTTAATTTGCATCTTTCTTTTGCTCGTAAATTACATTTAATATTTTGAAATATAATGACTTTTTATTTAGCGGTATTAATTTTAAGTTTCCAATAGTTACAATACATTTTTTTAATAATACGATTTTTTTTTGGAAAGTAATTTAGGTAATTTTTAAAAAAATATGTTTTTCTGCCATTGATGTGAGGCAAACACTTCTAGAATATCACAATAGTATTAAATGTTGATGATTGTGTTAAATAAGTATAAATAAATAAATATTTTTTCTGTTCTGTGAAATAGAGCAGTAAATTATGTTAATGTTTTATTGAAAAATATCATTCTTTAAGTACGAATTTTTTTCGAAATAAGAAAATTTTTGACTGGATTGGTCTACAGAAGTTTTCTTTTCTCACTCTATACTCATGGCACATTCAAATTTCTTGATGATAGTGTTTACAATTATAATATCATTTCCGTTTCTAGTTATATGCTTGTTAAATAATGATTTTAATTTGAACTTTTAAACTATTTACAGTGAAATGATTTTCTCCAAGGTAAAATGAGGTGTTCACGGTGAAAGGTATCTCTTAATCTTGTAGTTCCTTAGACATGCTAAGATATGATTTATGTATAAAAGATTCCTATACTCCTGTTTCTTATCACTGTCAAAAGGAGTGTGATCAGACCGATCGCCTGTTCAATGATTTACCCTAAAGAAGCCTATTCCGCCGACTATTGGCTCATCAATTGACAAGGCAAATGCGTGTACATGACTTTACCATCAAGAAGAAAGCATTCTACGTAAAGTATTAACGGAGGCCATGCATGGCAAAGCCAATTGAGAGCCGGGGACTGTAATGGGGCGCTGAAAGGTCGCCTTCAAATACCATGAAAGGTCAGGCCGAATGTCCACAACTACGTCCCAAGCAATCTCTCTTAATAAGGTTCGTTTTGTGGAACTGGGCAAACCTATTAACGGGGTCATTTCCGCAGCTCCGGAGCTAAATGATTCTCCTGCGTCATTCTGCAAATGTTACACTTGTACAATCCCTTGTCTTTCATAATGGCCACGTCCGGTGGTTTCTTGTCTCTTTTATCAAAGCCTTTCAGTTCGTTAACAAAGAGCCTAGGTGAGAAACAACCATAATAATTTGTTCTATCTTATCATTAATATATGTTTTACACCGTAAAGTAAATGTAAAACACAACTGAAAACAAAAAGGGCATCAATAGTAATCCCTATCTAAAATTCTTTAATCCCAGTCAAATTAACCTGGAAAAACTGTCACCTTCAATTAGAACGACATATATAAGAACAGCGGAAAGGAACAAGTATGAAAATTAGGTTGTAATCATGTTGGCTAATGTCATTTTAAATAAATTACCATAATTTATTCTCAACACGAATGAGTGGATGATTTCATGAAGCAATTATCATATTTTTATATTCCTCCGCTTTCACGTCTATTAAGCACGAACCTTTTTATTTAATTGCAACGTTTAAGTACGTTTACACTGCTCTCTTCTCCTCTTAAAAACAGGTGTGAAAAAAGAAAGAGGAATATCTTATTATATAACTTGTATTTTCCAAGGATATAGAACCTACATTGAATAATTTTATTGCACTGTATAATTTTTTTGCGGTAACAAACTTTGAAACTGAAGGATTAATAACAAGTAAATATAATGTGGTGATATATAATGACCTGAATAATCTTGAGTGGAGAAGTCACAGTAGTGATATCAGAATAAAGCACAGGCTCTCACTTAACACTTATTTCGCGAAGTCGAGACCACTAGGCGTTGAGGATTATCAGGAAGTGAGGCTGAGTATTACCAGATTCCAGATTAAAGATTGGAATGACCAATTAATGAGGAATGGAATTTCTTAAATTTGGATTTTATAGCGATGTAACTGTAAGGTATGTTGAGGTCATGGTAAAAGTCTGTTTTATTTTGAGGTGTCTTTCAGTCCAGACGAGGTTTCTTCAATGTAACAATTAAATCAAAATCATGTTTATGTCTTACATGTCAACATGTGTGTGTAATGTATGTACATGTGCATACATCTTGCTCTCTATATCAGCATTTTTGCTTGTTGAATTATTTCATATTCAATAATTCGTCACAATAAGTCCCAATTAATAAATAATCATAAATTTTAAAAAAAGTTCTTTTCTGCAAGGAAGAGAACAGTTGAACATTCGTTGATTAATGTTTTTGTTTGTACAGTTAAATAATTCCTAGGAAATTTTCAATTCACCTTGTTTTATCTCATATTACACCACAACAATAAAACAAACCGTTGTTTTAAAATTGTTTGAGTAGAATATTATACGAATTTTGTTTAACAATTTAAATGTACGACTTGAAAAGGGCGTTCCGCTTTTTAACTGTTATTTATACTACTTGTAGCGTACTACCATATTTTCAGTTTATGCTCTATGAGATTGTAATCAGGCAATAGAATAGGTACCGCAGTGCGAAAAATAAATTATAAGAGGTGTAATTAAGGAAGGGTTGGCCTTCTACGGGGTGGTTAATGGCAAGAGGTGCCAGATCCCAGGCCTAATGAGTACGAGACAGACAAATTCATTTTCCACCAAATTTACACTTTTAGGAACACAATTCGGCCCACCCTCAATGTTTATTTCGTTTAACTTTCAGGGTGAGACCAATGTTTAGGGTGAAATGAACTGTGAGGGGTAAACACATCACTTAACATTTTTTATTTTATTAAAGCTTTATCTGCCTTCTGAACGGGAAAAAGAAAAAGGCACCAATAATATGCACATGAGAGGATCGTAACGCGCCGATATTGACGATCTACAAAGGAAGGTTTAGGGAGAAAAGCGAATACTAATGTGAACGGGCTTTTATATAATGTTATTTAAAAAAAATCTACTCAGGATTTCCACTCGTGAAATGCCTATATGTTTAAGGAGAAATTAATATTTTACTGTTTTGCTGTACGTAATTACCATTTAAAATTATAAAAATATTTGTTTCTTTTTTCAAAAAGTAAGGTAATACTGATTTACAATAAATATCAGCCTCAATTAGTGTTCTCAGATGCATTTTCCTTATACATGCTGTGGGATGTTTGTCACATCCTTACATAGATGCTGGGATATTTTAACATTGATAAAATTAGAAAAGGTCTAAACGATTGACAATGTGCTAACTATTCCAAAATAAAGAAACTGTTTGAAAAAATCCCTTTGTAGATTGTTCAAAATTTGATAAAACAGACTTACCTATTTAATAATAAGTACTTCGTAAACATTTAAAAATGTCGTATTCCAGATTTTTTTAATTAGGGGAGTTCTATAATTACTGCGATTTGAACCTTCGACCCTTATGTCAATAGGTGTCGGAACTAGACTGTTTTTTTTTGTCTTACAAGGTAAAAGTGTAATAAATGGCAAGACTTGTATCACTTCTGAGATTTCCTGAACACTAGGTCGAAATTAGAACAAAGAAAACGAAATTTTGAACAGTAGAGCGGGGGAGAGAGATGGNGAGAGAGAGAGAGAGAGAGAGAGAGAGAGAGAGAGAGAGAGAGAGAGAGAGAGATTCATAGTAGTACCTCTAGTAAGGGGAGACTGTTGGCTAAGGCTTTTTTTCAGTCTTTTCCCTTTGTGGTCATTTTATGTTGTAGTAAAGTATGAGCCATTTGACAATTATTCCGTTTGTTTGCCAGTTTCAAAATTTTCAGATGGGTTCCTGGTCCTACTTGTACTGTCGACTCATCTTTGCGCATCGAACGTTGTACTCCACTCCAGCATAAACATTGCAATGCGGACATCACCGGCTAGTCCATGCAAATTTAATGACACCTCCTTTCTATGTATTGGCATCAGTAGTTCAATTAATTCGTAATTCATTACTTGTCCAATAATGTTACGACGAAAATTAGAAAATTGTTTTGAGTCGACCGGAAATATTGTTCAAATTCATGCCTTTTATTTAATATTATGTACGTAGATAATATTACCACTAAGGGTCTTGACCGTAAAGAAAATAATATTTCATTATGAAGCCCAGTCGTTTTTCACTAAAGGGGAAATGGCCAAAAGATTTTTTCAATTACTTTTAGTACAGGAAATTAATTTAAGTAATTACATTGACTTTTGACTTTGATCTTCAGACAAAAAAAAAAAAAGAACGGCCGGCCTTAGGATGGATAATCAGAATGGTACTATCAAGTAAATTGTGCAGTGCGGTGAAAGGGCCACCTACATACAAAAGCGGCTTTTAATTATATATGAATCCATTACGCTGTCTGTGTTTGCATTGGACGAGGGCTATCTATCTTACAGCATCCTCACTAGTCTGACGCAGCCTTCACCCACGGGTTTCCGCAAGGCGGCGGAAAAATTAATGGTCTCCCGCCACATTCGAGTAGCCCTATTCTTATCGCCGCCACCGCAGTCAATACAAGGAATGAAAGCTTGCAAATTGTCCAGCCGTCAATCACTTGTTGAGTTGTATTTTGAGGGGGTCTTGTTCAATTCGGCTTTTTTATTTATTCTTTGGGGCGGAATGATATACGCAGAGATATATGCACGAGGGGCACCTGGAACGTTTTTTGCGTCCGATTATTTATCGCGTGGTTAATTTGTGTCATTATTCATTACGTTCTTTGAAAACCGGGAGGCTAAAGAATTTCTGAAATTTTTATCGCGAGGACATAAAGTATTCTGAGGTAATAAGCTTGCGGTGAAGTCAAGGGGAGTGGAGTGGTTGATTAAGTTTGACCAGGTGTGAGTGAAAGAAAATGAAAACACTTTAAAAACCTTTTTAAAAGGGTTATAACAAACGAAAATGTGTTAGAAGTTTATCTAGAAAAATCAAAGTCCGAAACTGACGATAAACTTTTATATTAATACGAAATAGTAGTTCACCGGCCAAAAATAATTATTAATAACAAATATATTAATGTATTACATGTATTATGTATTATTTATTACAGGCCAACAATCTGCCTTTTAAACGGTAAATTCTACGTTTCTTTTCTTTGGTTTCGCGCATCTTTGTTTAATGTATTATGTAATACATTATTTAATATATGTATAGTAATTAAGAATTGCTTCAATAATTATAAATAATTTCTAACATATCGGGTTATTTTACATAAAATGGCATGATTGATGAACGTTCTAAAATTAAAATAATTTTATTCAAAGTATTTGCTTTTTCTGAACACCCTTTCTAACAAGTAACCAATTTTGTAATTCAAAATATGAAAAATGACGTGTTGAACAGTAATAAGACTGTGTTTTATTGAAATGTCAATCATTTTTCAAAAATCTTTCTTTTACTGAAGTTGTCCAAATTCCAAACATTTGAAAATCTGCTGGAAACAAGTATGGAGAATAATGTGAGTGTGGTTTCTTTAATTTATTTAAAATCTCACTTGAATTACGAGCTCTGGCATAGTCATGTAAGAATAAGATATAGTCCCTTTGGATTTACCAAAGGAAATTTTTTTAACATACAATAGGAATTAAAGCTGATGATACCACTTGACAAAAAGAAGTAATGGATGAATCAAGCCAAAGACTCTCAAACTGTCTTTATAAATTTTTGGTTGTAAATTTGGTTTTGGCATATCTCGTGAATATTCATTTCGGCGACATGTAACCACGCCGATTGCCATACGCAATTAGTTTTGTATTGCAAGTCAAGAAAAGGCTCGTTTCTTTTCCCTGTCAACAACAAAACGCATGTCTCATTGCGTTTCAACTACTGCCGCTCAGGAAGCTCATGGCATGCTAATATCATCGTCGCCTTGAGGACCTCATTTCATTCTCCCTTGAGCAGAAGCAAGTCCGGTGTGTATTCCTTGTCATTGCTGAAGCATTTGACAGGGTTTGGTATCCGGGCCTCTTATGGAAGCTGAAGTGTACAGTACCTACTACGTTACCCTAAAATCATACCAGTATGGTCGATACTTCAGGGAACAGCGATTTTGTGTATCTATTTTATCCAAGCTGGCGTCCCACAAGAGAGCATTCTTGGACCTTTCGTTTACACGATAATTTACTGCTGACATTCCTATCTTTCCAAACGCAATTCTCTCAGAAGCAATCCTTTCCCCGCATAAAGATCCAATCACCGCATACAGAAACCTTCAAGGCCATTGGCAATTCCTCGACGTTTACTTGGTCAAAAAAGTGGAAAATTAAAATAAATCAACGAAGAGCCAATACATTAAATTCTCACTCAGACTACCTCCTGGTTTAATGGGATGTAATATATGTAATACCTCTGTCTATATCTCATAAAACACAAGTGATTTATGTACATGATTTCTTGTTTGTAACTGTATAGTTAAACTGTGGATATTTTTTATTATTGGCTTTGAATTTGATGGTAAAGGACATAAAATAAAAATACTAAGCATAACTTTGTCCTATTAAAAATCAAAACGCGCATTTTACGACAGTTGATATGGTAAAATTGAGTCATATTTTAAATAGTCGACTTCGTGTCGGAAAAAAATTAAAGATACCAGCCGTATAGTTGAAATGACGGCAGTTTTAATATTCCCGAGGACAACACAGAGGACCCGGTTTAACGATTAGGACCTCAGTTTGAATATTTGGAATAAAAAGTTTCTTCTGATAAACTAACCCCATTCTACATGTTTCCGTGCCTCGGTGGGGAGCATTTCCCGTTGCTGAGTGTTTTAATATCACATCATGCATGGAGTCGTTCGCGGTTTATGTTTGATTTGAAAAAATGGGCCAGGTTTACAGGGTTTCTCTCTCTTCTCTTGGTATAGACGACGAATATTTTCTGTATAATATCCAAAAAAGAATCTAACATTTGACGAGAAAATCATAACTCAGATACAATAACGTTTTGTGATATGTTCGATTGAATAGGAACGGAATGTTTGAAACTCTGACCCCCATATTCATAACGTTTTTGTCAATTGTTTACCCATAGTAAATACATAATTAGAAAAAAAAAGAAAAGAGAAAGAATAAGAAAACAACATATATAATTAGAAATAAATGAAGTGAAAAAGTAGAGAAATAGAATTACAAAAAGCCCGATATGGAGAGGGTGAGAGAGAGGGAGATATAGTGTGAGATACATAGATACTTTGAGAGACAGTTAGAGAGAAAGAGAGAGAGAGAGAGAGAGAGAGAGAGAGAGAAAATGAGTGAGAGGGAGAAAAAAAGAGGAAAAGAAAGAGCAAAAAGAGAAAGAGTGAGAGAGATAGAGAAAGAGAGAGGAAAAGAAAGGAGCAAGAGAGAGAAAGAGAGAGGGGGAGAGAGATTGGAAGAGTAAGAGAGATATTAAACGTTTGCATAATAAAACAGTATAATTTTAAACTATTAAACTTTGTAAAAAAAGAACATTTTTAAAATATCTACATTGTTAAATCTTGTTTTAAAACATCTACTTACAAAAATAAATACCTAATTAACCTAACAATACCTAATGAATTAAAACAATAGGTTGACTAAGTAAAATATACATTGGACACAAGATTAAAATAACAGTGTGAAACGTATAAAACAAACAAAAATTTTGTTTTTTACATTTTTGTTAATTTAGCACAGAATGAAAAACATGAACTGATGAAAACGTGTTCACTGTTCTGGGTGTTTAAAATAAATAATTTCGGTTTGTAATTACAAAAATTAGTTTATTCGCACTTTTTTTCATGATTCTTCAATCGAAAATTAGAAAAACTTTTCAGTTATGATGTTTTTAACATCAATATAATAAAAACAGAACCAGTATGAAAATCCCTGTTGAGATTATACAGGACATTTGTGGTAATACCTTCAGAGGACAAGGAATTGTTTGTTTAAATAAATCATATATTGTTTTCCCCCAATGACCACCCCGATTATCGGAACGTAATCGATTGTGGGTTTCGTGTAATTTAATCCCTATTAATTGCTGGTGATCAGTATAATAATAATGGGAGCCATTTACTGAAGTGGTGCGTGTAAAATGTCAGTTAGTCAGATACCAAAAATTACATTAGTTTACCTCAAAGCACTTAAAATGTTTAAATATCTGTCAGTAACAGCACATTAATTAAATGTTACATGGGCTTTACAGGTTTTTTACTTACAACTCATTTAGACATATATATATTTTTTTTAATTTATTGGCAATATTTATTACACGAATGCATTAGCAACTTATTGCTGTTCGAATCTAATACAATTATACATATACCTTATATACCTTTTTATATTAAAAAACCGTGCATAAGGTGAGTTAAAACATACCAGTTCCTTTCTCAAGGTTTTGAGGAATATATCCCTTCATCAGGTCTTTAAAACTATTAACCTTATGTTGAACTCTTTGTTAATTTACGACAATGAATATTTTCTTATATGCTGGTAAATTCTATATCGTGCCGAATTAGAGGAGAGGGGTTTCATTCTCTAGCTGAAGATTGTGTGTGCATGGTGTTTTGTATTAACCTTAGAGTTCCGAGGCCTTTAGTTGCGTGCATCAAATCTAGTAGAATCTAGGTTTAAGCCATGATCCTTTCCTGTGTTTATTTCCATTTTTATGGCTTATGTGTGCCATATGTATATGATTCAGATACCATATTTGCAGGACAAGTCTCTCAATTAATGGCACATGCTGGGTCATGCGTACTGGGTCAACAGGGGACGTACCAGGTTGTTTGGACAACCCCTGAGAAGGACAGCCCTGTTGGGTCACGGTGCAAACAGCCCTTTATTATTAGAGAATCTTTGGGAAGGAAGTGATTTGCGGCATACACGTCAGACGATGCCAGAGCTACTCGGCTCTTGTTGCCCATGAACTTGCCCCAGCCCGGAGGACCACTAAATTATAAGTTCAATCAATTGTAAGTTAACTTGCTTAACGTTTTAACCCGCCAGGTAGTAGGTTAATTATGTAATTAATTTTGGTTGGATAACTGTACCTTTTTCATTTTACTGAATCAAATTATATTAATGGTAATGTATAAGTTTGGCCATCAAAATTTCTTTTTAATTCTACTGAAGAGGGACGGGTTTTGCGCTTTTCCAATAATTAAAAACCGACCCCGAGCTCCGATACTGGGAAGAAGACTAATTTTAATTTCCCTTTTCATCTGATTCCCTAAAAAATCCAATTACGCTTTTGCTTCCAGAATGTCGTATTGCACTGTTGATTGGGCAGTTTCGGTTTAAAAAAAATTCACGACCGTGGCAAAAGAGGTGGGGAAGGCAAAAGAAGAAAAAACCCGCGATCCGTTCACAAAAGAATAAAAACTGAGATGTATAATTAAGGCAACATTCCTGAAAGTTTGTATTAAACGGGCAAGAGGAGACTGGCGGTGAGTCTTTTCTTGGACTTTCAAGATAACAGCATTTTAATTTACATCTGCGATGTTAATTCCTGACCCTCCCGCGGCTTTTTATCTTGAGCTTTCTAATCTCTCGTTGAAGCCTCCAATTAGTATTATACCACTTCCATTCTTCGGCCTTTTCAGAATTTTTCTTTATCCATCTCCAGTCATTCCTATTGTGAGTGTATTAACGTAATTGAAATTTAACTTTTTTCCTCTGAAACTCGTGAATCCATGAACAACTACAGTTAAAGATTGAATCATTACGACTTTTGTCCCGTTCCTTCTTCTTTTATTCGTTTAAGGTAAATCCCGTGATCGCTTCTTGATTTGACTCTTGGTCGGAATGAAACCCTTTATATTTTTACAAAAAAGAGAAACCAATTATTTTATTCTTTAAAACTGTCCTGTAATAATTATTTTAATACGCTTGCTTATATTTTTACTCTTGTAAAAGTTTATTCTACAAGATTAAACATCCCACGCAGTAAGTACGTTTTGTCTGTTGTACTATTCACCCTGAATATACACTAATAAATATAACTCTATATAAATTCCCAGTGGAGCGTTTTCATGCTTATGTTGTTAGACTGGAGGACATAAATCGTTTTTTCTAAACGGCTTAGGCCGAAAAACCAATAGAGTTAGAGTTTCTAAAAGGCAGGAATTATTGTTATCGGCTGTTCGTCTTTTTTAAGAATCAGTATACATTAAACAGGCTTTTAGCAGGGTACTGTAAATGATGTAAAAGGGAATATACGCGAGCGCGCTTGTGAATACGTGTAGTTGTATTTTATTACAAACGTCAGCTTCGAAGATAATTGGCAGACGGTGAGAGTTGTTTACCCGGAGTGTAGGCAAGTAATTAAGTGTCACCTTACTGCTGTTTGATTAGCAGCAAAGTTTGTGCTCTCAATCTAACAAATGGAAAAACTGTGGCTATTTAGACAAAATTAAAACATTGTTGTTTCCTGTGCTCTTTTTCTTCAAAAACGCCTATCATTCAAACTTTGACGAACGAATTACATAATAATAAGAAATTCTTGATCGGAAAAATCATCGCACAGTAAAAATTCCATCACTAGTGAAATTTATTACTTATTAAAGTTAAATTCTTTTTAGGCATAAATCATCAGAATGGGATTAATTAACCTCATAAATGTAAGAGATTCTTTATTCGTGCGGTATTATTTTTCAAGTCGAATAGCTGAAACAACTTTTTCAAGTCGAATAGCTGAACCAACTTTATTATCACTCTTTGTACAGATCTACTTATAACAAGTTGGAAAGTGTTGTAGAAATGGAGAAAAAAGTCAGAACTTTCCTAGAAAAAGAGGAAAAGGTTGTCTTCAACACAGTCGGAAAGCTACCGCCAAATATATCATAAACAGGAGTTATTTTGGAACGATATCCGCCGGCGTTGGATCTACAATTGGTTTCCGGAAGAGTAACGTTGAGCAAAAAAATTAATATCTATGATTATTTTATCAGAGAAAATTAACCCATTGTATATTCTGACTGTCTTATTTTCAACGTTTTAATACATTTCACTTGTATTTGTTCGAGGTGCAAATGATATAAATGGGCTCAAACTAAATCGCAGGATTACAGTGGCCATAATTTGCTGTGCAATTCAGCTGAATTCTTCTAACTACTGTCTAATTCTTCAACCTTTAGTATGGTATACATATAATAAAGGATAAAAGATAGTTTAGTAAGCATGTTGTGACGGGATCGACCCTGATGATGATGATAATTAATGTTATAAATTGTCGTCATTCTATTCGATTGACTTCAGAATGCGACATAAAATCGCCAATGACCAACATATTAAGCGATTTAAATTTATATCCATTATCAATTTCTAATTTAAATATTTTAAATACAATCTTACGATAAATCTTGTACTAAAAAATCAAAAAACTCCTAATTTGAAAAAATGTGGTAATTTCATTTCTTTCAATGTAACCATCTAGTTTTTATGGGATAACTAGTAATTTTCATATACAGAGTGTAATTTTTTGAAAAAGGTTAAATCTTTTGTAATTAATTTATGCAATGAGGTAGTAGTTAAACTAGGCACAGCGTGACACATAGGAAAAATTTTCGCAGGTATAAGAATTCAGGATGGTTTTATATCCCTTTATATATTCCTGACGTCTTGTTTTCACTTTTCTCAGTTCCTTCCCAACTTTTTTTAAAATAAGGATTTGATTTTAGAGATGAATGAGGATGTGGAAAAAAAACCTAGGTACTGCTATTAACACAAGGATTGCCCTTGTAGCGTTATTTTCACAGCAACTGGTAGTTCTCGGTAAACTTGGTAAGTGTAGGCACATTGCTGCAGCTTAGCATCATATTTCCTTTCATTCTACCCTAAATAAGTCTTACCTCAGAAGAGACGCACTGTTTGCTACTGTCCTTCGGGCGGAGACTTTGAACATTGTGCCAGGAAGATTATAAAGGCACGGTATACCAACAAAAGAATAGCCATCTTCTGAGACAGCCGGGTGGCATTAAAGCCACTCATCAATAATTAACCCATTTGGGAATGCATCAAGACATAAGGCCAACATCAAAATTACTAGGACACACAGGCTAAAGGCGCAACAAAGTGGTGGATAAATTGGCCAAGGAAATTTGAATGAGTACACCTATCATCCTTAAACTTTTGCGGCGTAGCAAATTGCCAAAACTTAAGATCCATCAAACAATAGGTTAAAAGTACCTTCTTGATTCAATAGGAATGTATTTGAGGAGAAAGATACCAAAATTGTACAAAAAAATGTTGTGTAGGGCAGTCGAAGAAACTAACGGCATTACTACTAAACCTAGGAAGTGTTATGACTAGAAAGATAGTAGGACTGCTGACAGGATACTGCTGAGGCATATAGGTTCGGAGCAGCGGAAATAAGAGTGAGTATATATTTTCAAGCAGAAGAAGGAACAACAGAATGTCATCTGTTGATGCGAAGAACTACGCAGGCAGTTATTTCTATTCCTGGGAGAGGAAAAGCCAAGGCCTGATGAATAAATCTTTGGGATCTGATAAAAAGTGTGAAACATACCGAAGAACTCTATATATAGCAATGGAAATAGCACTATAAACCAATATTGGTTGGAGTGCTTAAGGGGATAAATTGGCCGACTCTTATTAACCTTATAGTCGAAGGTTGTATAGCTTACCAGCGTAGCAAGGTTATGCGGAATAAACACCCCTTTAGGCAGTTATTCCTTTCCGAATGTCAGATTTACATATATCCAAGGTAGGTGTACCTTTCGACAATAATGGATATAATATCAAGATGGCCATTCCCCTTCATATCATTCAGGCGAGGACGGTGTAGAAGCATAGTGCTGGGACTGGTTTGCCCGTTTTGCGAGTATAATCAGGCAGAAGTTGAAGTTGATTTTTTTCTGAACCATCAGAGCTCTATTACAGTTCTAACAACAACCTTAGACCCCTTGGTCTAATGCTTCATTCGAACTCCAAAGGCAGGGTTGACGGCCGTTTTGAGCAACTTATCTCGCTGGTGCTAGCATTGTTAGCCAATATCTTTTGTTTTGCATTTGCGAAAGAAAACCTGGGTATGGCAGCATGTAAACTATTTTATGAATAAACATATAACAAATAATATAGATTCCGGCAATAATAAGCTAAACGAGGAAATGGTGGAAAGATGTTTTCTTGTTTTTTACACCTCCATAAAATGTTTCTGTAAAAAAGAAATAGCACAAGCGTACTTTCTTAGGCTTTTTCAGGTGAGCCGCCCTTATTCCGGCCACGTACGCATTCATCAAAGGTCTTTCTCCGAGCTCTTGGTCAAAACTTGGTGGTTTTTATTTTATTATTTTCCTGTTGGGAAAAGAGGCTTTTTCCAGTAAAGAAATTTATTCAGACCGGCTATAGATTATACAACGAAGCTATTGTTCACGGACCGGCTACGAGTTTTTATTGCTGTTCGAGCAATTGAATCCGATGTTATCAGTTATAAAAAAAAGTACACTAATTTATTTAGTCCATAAAGGAAATTATGTGCTTGGTCACGAACGGTTCCAATTGAGATCAACAAGTAAAATGCAAAAAAGATTAAAAAAATAGGTTGAAAACTTTATAATAACATTTAACAAAATAAGTGTAAGTAACTGTATTATTTAAAAATCGAAACGAAACTTAACAATAAATATAGTTGGAATAAATTTTAGAAAAACCCGAAAGCGGTTCATGTAAATTTAAAAAAAAATCTTTTTATGAAAGTTGTTTCTTTTATTGTCTACGTCTGTGGACTAGAGTGGGTCAAAATAAAAGTATGTATACATGCTTTATATATGTATATAAAATCGAAAAGAAATTAAAATTGTTCCAGAATCAAGGGAAATAAGGTTACTCACCGTTCGGCGATTCCACACAAACAAAGATTCCTCGAGTTTCGGATTCCACTGCTGACACTCACGTGGTTGTCGGTATAACAAAAGGTGAAAACGGGTAAAAAGAAAGAGGCGAAAAGACAAGGGTAAGGAAAACTAAAGGAAAAGTCATAAAATTAAAAGCGGGGCCCGTCGCGAAACGGTTCGACCAGCCGGGGCGGCCATGCAGTTTTACCAACTGGTGATCGGTCGCGCGGTAGTACGCGGGGCGCGATGGTAAAACCTTTTTCTTCAGGAGGGGGCCCTCGAAATTAACAGCGTTACCGAACAATAACGCTTGGGTAAATATAACGCGTTTGAATTCGATACATAGAAGCCGACCGAACAGCTGCAGTATCACATATTACAACAGTTCAGGAACTTATAGATTTATAAATAAAATGTTTTATGAGCAAAATTTCTAACAAACGCCATTTTCACGAAATTCTTTGGCACAGATAAGAATTAATCGTTCTTTTCCATCCAACGTATCCAACGTAAAACAACATTAAATTGCCTTGACAAGCCAAAAATGGAAAAAACGCCCGTATTGATGTGGAGAGGCATTTTAATTACAAGTTTTACTTAGTATTTGTTTCGCAAATATTTCAAAGAAGGCTAAGGGCAAGATTAGTGCGGAATGTTTTGGATATAGGCGTGTTAGTAGATTTGTGAACTTAAAAGTTAAATCACTAAATAAATGTATGTTATATTAAAATGGAAATGTAATATTCAATGAATGACATAAACACTTTTCTGAGATGGATGTACATGAAAATATATTTAACAAAATTACAACTCTATTGTTGATATTGGCCGAAGATCAATAATTGAGTAATTTCGGTTTATTTTGTTACGATCTTTAATGCTGTATCTGCGTAAGTTTATAATAAATAAAAATCGGTTATTATTAAGCTGTGCGTTCAGATGATTTACAAAAGAAAATAAACGTTACATACATTCGCATTAAACGCCATCGGTCACCGAAGACCCCTCCATCCTTGTTAGCAATATTCTTCTCCGGAGGATGCATAAATAAAAACATTGTTTCCCCGAGCCCTTCCGCCCTCCTCATATTTCTTGGTTTACCGGAGCAGTATTTCTCGTGGCCCCATATGCTCCGCTGGCTAAACACTCCATCTTACATCCAGCCCAGCTCCACCCTTCCGCCACCCCCGGAGCAACAACATTACCCGACCGCCCTTTTCGATGAGCGGGATTGGGAAAGTGAATGTTTTAGCATAAAATAAAAGCCGTACTAATTAAGACGGTATCGATGGGAATTTCAAGTAAACTGTTATCGAAGTCTGAAGAATCTTTAAGAAATAAAGGCTGTAGAGAATAGGGAACAATGAAGACGCTCAGGGGGAAGTTTGTTAACAAGAGAAAAACAATAACGATGCCTACGTACCTTTCTTAGAAACCTGATTTTTACTTGAAGATAAGAGGATTATTTTCAAAAAGTTTATTATTTAGAACACATTTTCGATAAATATTTGCCTAGACAACACTCGACCTTTTTAAAAGTCTGACCTCCCTCCCTCCTTTTCCTTATTCCCAATTTGCTTATAATATTCAAATATGACGTTATTAAGAGAAGGAATATTTCCACGTAATTTCTTGTAAAGGAGAGGAAAGTTAAAAATATTTCGTGCTCATCTGTTTCCCAAACCAACAATTATTTCGTTAAAACATAGATGTGCTTTCATTTTTTGTATTATGATTATTATTTTTTTTAAATTGCCTTAACAACTTTGCCTATTAGCCAAGGAGATACATATAAGCATGCTTTTTTTTGGGGGGGGGATTGCGTGAAAAAAAGGGGGCAGGGTTGATGGTGGGAATAGAACTCATGACCACAGGGTCTACGAGCCGAGAGTCTATTACGCTAACCAGTCGGCTACCGTGGTTGTTGACATAGTTCTATATCTAGGTTGCGTTCAGTATTGATTTGTACGCATTTTATTGTCGATTTGTTGTTTATTAGTCTTTTATGTAATCTTGATCTTCGGTTGTGTCCTCTTAAGTCGTGCATTGGGTTTCTAGGACAGTCGCTTGTTTAGATACAGTCCAAGGTAGCGGATGACGTTTTTACAATGAGAGCATGAGATTACAACAGAATAGGAGGTGTAGTGGTGTGACGGAGGGTGAAGGTAATCCAATGTTTTGGAATATCGTGGTGATAAGTTTGAGTCGAACAAGGGAATAGAGGCGTGTCTGGAGGGTTCAGTGATCGGGGTTGGTGAGTAGAAATCAGCGTATAGTGGTGTCAGGGTGGGATGTATATCAGCAGTGTATTAATTAAAGGAGTATTAATCCAGGACGTTACCCTAAGGGACAAATCTACTAACACACTTATATCAAAAACATTCTGCACTAATCTTGCCCTTAGCCTTCTTTGAAATATTTGCGAAACATATACTAAGTAAAACATTTAATTAAAATTTCTCTCCACATCAATACGGGCGTTTTTTCCATTTTTGGCTTGTCAAGGCAATTTAATGTTGTTTTACGTTACATACATTGGATGGAAAAGAACGATTAATTCTTATCTGTGCCAGAGAACTTTGGGAGAATGGCGTTGATTAGAAATTTTGCTCATAAGACATATTATCTATAAATCTCTAAGTCCCTAAACCGTGGTAATATGTGGTTCTTTATGAACAAAAAAGAACTATCAATTCTTACCTCTGCCAAAAAATTTTGAGAAAATGGCGTTTGTTAGACACTTTGCTTATAAGACATTTTATTTATAAATCTATAAGTTCCTGAACTGTTATTGTGAAACTTTATGTAGCTATTCGGTCGACTGGAGACAGTAGGTAATGAGGAAGCCTAATTCGAACAGTATGTTATTAAAAACGTTTTGTATCTCTTTGACTATACAATGTATATATTTTATCATTAAATATGGTTTAATGGCATTTACGTTGTAAGAGAGTGAAACAGTTCTTTTTATTTAATTTAGCAGAAACGAATTTTGGGGTTAGATTTAATTTCGAAAATTCAATTTCAAGTGTCCTATAGTAGCGGACTACGTAAATATTAGATTAAAAATAAAGGCGAGAATTTTAAGAGGTGCAAAAATGGGTTTAAAGAATCAATTGAAATAAGGTTAACTCACCGTTCGGCGATTCTACACAAACAGAGATTTCTCGATGTTTGGGGTTCCCGTGCTGGCACTCGCGTGGTTATCAGCATAACAGAGGTTGAAAACCGGTAAAGAGGAAAAGCGGCAAGGAAAACTAAAGGAAAAGTCGAAAAATCACAAGCAGTACGCGAAGCGAACGGTCGACCAGCCTGGGCGGCCACGCAGTTTTACCAACTGGCGATCGGTCGGCTTCTATGTATCGAATTCAAACGCGGGGCGCGATATACGTCCAAAAGTTGAAATTATCGTTGATACAAATTAAAATCGATCGATAAATACATTAAAAACTTGAAGTACACTTAAAAATACTCAGAAAGACCAAACAAATCCAATTAAATTTTACCCAAGCGTTATTGTTCGGTGGCGCTGTTAATTTGAAGGGCCCCCTTTCCGAAGAAAAAGGTTTTACCATCACCGCGCGACCGATCACCAGTTGGTAAAACTTCATGGCCGCCTCGGCTGGTCGACCGTTTCTAGTCGCGCAATACTTGTGATTTTCCGACTTTTCCTTTAGTTTTCCTTACCCTTGTCTTTTCGCCTCTTCTTCTTTTCCCATTTTCACCTTCTATTATCGCGACAACCACGCGAGTGCCAGCAATGGAACCCGAAACTCATGAAATCTCTGTGCGGATTCGCCGAACGGTGAGTAACCTTATTTCCGTTGATTCTCAAACACTTTTTTTTCTTTTCAGTTTTATATACATATATAAAACATGATACATTTTTTATTTTGACTCTATTCCACAGACGTAGACAATAAAAGAAACAATTTTCATAAAAAGATTTTTTTAATTTACATGAACCGCTCGGGATGCTGCCAGCTACCTCTCTTCATCTTTTATGAATACCTAGTTTCATGGAACACTTCATGCAGCATCCCGAGAGCGATACTTCTTTAAAAAAAAGTTTTACAAAAAATTATTTTTGGTTGCCTCCGTCTGGTACTTTCTCTATTCCCTAGAGAGTCAAGATAAAAAATAAAAAAAAGTGTAACAATATTATCAAGATCAATTAGGGTAATATAGTTTCCATCAATAAATAAATAATATATTTTACATATATGGTATCTGAAAGATAATTGATAATCAAACTGAATTCCTAAGTTTTATTAGATCAACTTTAATGAGAGTTTCATTATTAATAAAGTAGAAGAAGTTTAAGTCAATAGGTCTGGTAATTCTCTGGAGAAGGAAATATGTCTGCATTTCGAGATATTAAGGGAAAGATTATTCAAACAGCACTTTGTGTGAAGAGAAGTAAGGTTATCCTGAAATATGGCTTGATCAGATCTGGATTCTCTCCATCTCTTCGGCGAAGGATTCAATTTTAGGATTTTCGGAAGTGAGGTTCGGTAGAAAGAGAATGGTGGGACAAAGGAATGTGATGGATTGGGGGTTTGGATGAAACTATCATTTTTTGGAATGTTTTCAATTTTGTTTTCAGTAATATAATAGACATTGGCGGTTAAAAGCCGGCCGAGGTTCAGAACAGTCTATACAATGGGATTCTCTCCATCTCTTCGGCGAGGGATTCAATATTAGGATTTTATCAACGATAATTTCAACTTTTGACCGTGTATCACGCCCGCGTTTGAATTCGATAAATAGAGGCCGAGCGAAGGCCAGTTGGTAAAACTGCGTGGCCGCCCCGGCTGGTCGACCGTTCGCGTCGCGTAATGCTTATGATTTTCCGACTTTTCCTTTAGTTTTCCTTGCCGTTGACATTTCGCTTTTCCTCTTTACCGGTTTTCAACCTCTGTTATGCCTACAACTACGCGAGTGCCAGCACTGGAACCCGAAACTTCGAGAAATCTGTGTGGAATCGCCGAACGGTGAGTTAACCTTATTTCAATTGATTCTTTAAACCCATTTTTGCACCTCTTAAAATTCTCGCATTTATTTTTAGTCTAATATTTACGTATTCTGCTACTATAGGACACTTGAAATTGAATTTTCGAAATTAAATCTAACACCAAAATTCGTTTCTGCTAAATTAAATAAAAAGCACTGTTTAACTCTCTTACACCGTAAATGCCATAAAACCATATGTAGTGATGAAATATATAAATTGTATACTCCTTCAAAGATTACTTAAAGAGATACAAAATGTTTTTAAAAAAATAACATATTGTTCGAATTAGGCTTCCTCATTACTGTCTCCATAAAATTGGGATAAATTGAATTATGATAGCATTTCTTTTTGATAAAAATCAAAATACCCTGGATAAAAAAGTATACGTAAAGTGCGACTAAACATAAAAGTACTCATAAAGGCCAAACATCTCCAACTAAATTTTTCCCAAGGGTTGTAATCTTAACAAACATGATCCTAAATCAAGACGAACAAAATTTGTATCAAACTCAGTACTAGATACAACGAATTACTATTCCTTGATTCGTCTGGTGATTGCAGTAAATATGTACCTAAAAGGATTGAATATCCAACTAACAATTAGGTGTATTGATAAAAGGAAATCGTAACAACAACGTATTTCAAAAGCCGATAAAGCGAAGTATAGAACAATTACCAAAAAACTAAAAATACCTTTGTAAAGTTGAAGCATTCATAAACCACAACGATTGGCAAGTAATAAAAAAAGACCTTAAAATTAATAGATAGAGCATCCATCAAAAGTGCCTTTTCACTTTCTCTTTTTAAATGATCAATACTTATGTAGTGAAACTTTCATACTGATGAACTGGCAGCCCCCAATGTTATACGGAATCAATCAGTGGTCAAAATCCAAGAAAAAAATAGAACTGTAAGCAATGCCTTTCTATAATTATCCATTCTACGAACTCATGACAACAATGTATTACATACTTAAACTTAAAAGATGCTGGGATTCATTTGACTCATAGACGGTATGTTGAATCTCCTATTAACACCTGCTTATTATAAAAATAATCAAAAGTCATTTAAACCTTTGCTAAAAACAATGGACGTTATTTATTTATAAGAAATATTTATTTATGGTTGTATATGTAGGTTGATGGTAAAAAGAATTAAAAAAATTATCTTTAAAAGAAGCAACAATACGACTCATCCGCCACAAATGAATCATTAGGTTTTCTTCGTATGCATACATTGGGAAACTATCGAAAACTTAAGACAAAATTCTAAGACAAGAAGGTTTTAATACAGATTTTAGAGGGGTGTGTTCACTTAAAAATTTCTTATCAAAACCTAAAGACAAAGTTGACAATTTGTCTTTACGCGGGGTTTACAAACTTACCTGCAATGATTAGGATATTAAATATATAGGGGAAAGCAGCAGAAAAATTAAAACGAGATTTGAAGGACACTTGGCTAAATCGAACAGTTGTTCTGAACTTAAGGATCATTTAAATGTCAATAGGCAAAAATTTTAGACAAAACAGCTACACAATTTCAACAAAGGGACAGAACTGGATTTGTTAACGCATTGGACTGGACTACAAAATTTAAAGATTCCAAAAGAAATTTGAGGGCCCAAAATAAATAAAAGAAAAAGTAATCAACTAAAAAAGGACTCAATAGTTGGAAGGGAGTTCGAGGATGGATCCCCTTTACCTTCTATCCTCGGACCACGAATCTCCGTCTCTTCCTGAGGTAGTCCACTCAACGGATCCATTGCTCAAGCGATAACCACATACGACTTAAATAGATAACAAACACAATACGAACCACCTTTGAAATACGATATACCATGTACACATTACCAATTACAAACGTAAACTAACTACTACTAACTAGTAAGAGTAACTACGAACAAAAGAAAAAATGGCAGACCCTGGACTGGGTGGGGGTTTCGCGGTAGGCCTAGTCGTTTCGGCGTAAGCATTCCCCCCCCGGCATGAAGTCCCTTGACTTTATCTCTAGAAGGCCCGACTTGGCCTTCCAAAACAAAAAATGAAATAAAATAAACTTATGAAAGAACGCGTATGATAAAAGTAAAACTACATTCCAGCAAATACATATTTACAGTAGTAACAAAAACTACAGGGTTTATTTCAAAGCTCGGAACCGCCTCATAATTTTCTGAAACCGCCGATCGTCAGATCTGACCATATTTGCCTTATGTCCTCCGTCAGTGCATAGAGAAAGAGCCGAAAATCGACGAAGCAAGAGTACGTCATTCAATGACGTTGAGGTTGTCGATTTTACACTCGCGACTCGTCCTAGGGTCTACTAACTTTCGGCTTGAATGATGGGGAATGAAATATCCCTGGGATTCGGAACCCCCGTCAGTAATTTCCAACATATGTTAAGATATTAGCTCATAGTCTTATGGTAAGCAACCCGTAAATCTCCGATCCTTTCTTCAAAACCGACGTCCACCATTTTCAAAGGAGTCTTCTAGTGGCAAAGCTACCACGTATTTTCCACACTTGTTTCTTTGAACGGTGTGCGGTAGATGTTTACGCATTTAGCCTCATTACGGTGTAAAACTTGTTCAGGGAGATTAGGGATCTCTCCGACTTCCCAAAACCTTTCTAGTGTCTTTACTTTAGTCGACGACACCTTGGTCAAAAGGACATTTTTTCCCTTTCAGTTTTCCTAGTGTGGGGCTTTCCCCATCACAACAAAACCCAATCGCGTTTGGACGGCGACGGGTAGGTGTGCCCACCGAAGTCTTTGGTCCCATTTATAAGATGTGGAATCAATTCGGATCCTATTGAAATTAAACACCCGGGAGTGTGAAAAATTTCAACTGCCAACCTTTGCAGGAATGCCAATCTAGAAACATCGAACCTTGCCGAGGGCATCTCGTTCACGATTTTGCCTACGACCAGGAGGTTTGATGGTGAACAAGAGACGAGTCGAATCGCCAAGAAAAAGTCAAACTGGTGCGACCACAAACTATTTCATATCCAATCGTCGGCACGCCATCTTTCTCAAAAAGTGAGACAGACTTCTCGAATCTAACAGTAATCTTCGCCAATACCACTCTTACCCGTTACAACGACCGTTGACAAAATAATAGTTAATCTATTACAACCTAGATCAACTCCTCTCGAGTTGGCCGACGAGCACAGATTAGTCCTATTCCTCGCTGAAGACAAGTCCTGAATCTTCTCGTCCGAAGGACGTGGGAAATGTAATAAAGAAAGCTGAGTTTTACCATTGTAGAAAAACCTAACCGAGCGGGGTTTTCGCGGTAGGCCTAAAACCTTTCGGCGTAGCATCGGTTTGAAAATTTTGAAAAAACATTAGGTATAATTAAACAACGAGATAAATGCATAAATAAGATAACAGACAACCCCAACTTTTATCATCTACTTAAATAATAATCGAAATACAAATTAATCCCGGATTGCTGCTAAAAACAGTTTTTGAGTAGAACAAGCTCCAAAACGTGAATTGATATACTCAACCCTTCTCAATTATTTCTTAGTTCTACTTAGTTTTACATTATTATTTTATATTATCATTTTATAGGCCCTCGATTCATCTCCACCCGGATGAATTAACAAACGATTGGTTATAAAAAGAAATTTTCCAGTCAGTCTAAATCATAAATTGATGGGTCATACTCGCGTAATTTGAAACGGTAAAAATAGATATCCAGTGGAAAATTCTTTGACATATTGTGTTTTTGACTTGTTGCCGGTTCAAAGACCGAAACGGCCGACAATGCATTAACAAGGCAATAAAAACTGTCCACTTTGGAAAATGAAATTGCCCCAGGATATTTTGAAAACAACGTAAGAGCCATAGCAATCGAGTCAATTAAAAAACCGTTTTATTTTATTTTTAAAACAGCCATGAAATGTTTTGATGTAATAAATGAAAACAGAATTCAAAATTAATTTCTCTAAAGGAAAACAGCATAGCCTGACACTTTAATTGCTTATAATACTAAGATAATAGATATATACACAAATAATTCCGATTCAATAAATTTTCCGCTGGTATTGATAATAGAAGATTCATTATCTAAGAACTTTTGTACGTCCGTTTCTCCAACGTCATTCTTGACACATTGCCCTGTAAAGGGACGATAAGGGATTGGTTAACGGCCAGTTTTTGTAAAAATGTTTCCAATTCCCGGGCAATTCTGTTGGATTTTACAACTTGTAATTCGTACCGATAGTCAGCGTTGTTTGGTAAAATCTAGACAAAAAAGAAATCAGGTCATACTTCGAAATGCCAATAGATTAAACCCTTCATGTCCAGTTTTATTCGGGATATTATAACTGATACGTAATCCGCTCGATACGTTTGAAAACCTAATTTCCACCTTCGTCCACCAGCTGCAAAAGAATCGACCGGGAACGCCGTTTTAAGCGGATTTATGTTTATGCTCCCTAATTTCCATGAGCGGGTCCAAACAATGCGCCGGCCCCCGAATCCAAAGATGTTTCGGCTCATAAATTCTCTATTCAAGGCGTGAGGGCCCCTTTGAGACAATAAAAAGGGCAGACATTGAAACGCTAATACGCGCCCTTTTGACAGAAGCTTATAAATTGCAAATAGACCCTGATATTAAAACGGCTGACCGGCAAGTACTTTGTAAACGGAAGGTCCGAACTGGAATTAAAATCGGCTCGAAAGGGTTTCGGTCGGCTTCACACCCAAGGGAGTTCATCCGATCGGTGACGGACCATTTATCTATAAAATTGTATTATCCACGAAAAAATTCGCCACTACTCAAATGTCAATAAAAATAAATGTGCAAGTTTAAACATAAAGCTTAACGTACTAAAACTAGGAACGTCAACCATATGCTACGTTCACTTTATATCCTTTTGATATTTAACCATACACAAAAATCGACTCAGAATTACATAGTTCAGCGTTGTTGGTTGTCATTGTTCTTGTCCAGGTTTCAAAGCTATATCGACACCTAGGTCATTTCAGTTTCAATGCATGTATTTTTTAAACTAAAACTCACAAGCTCACAAGTTTTTTTAAATACATCCTTCCTTATACACATATAATTATCTCAATTAAGGCGATAGGTTTTATATAATATCACCTACACTTCGTGAAGTTTGTATCAAACAATAGGTAGGAGATAAATGGACCTTCCGTTGGGGACCTGAAAAGGTGAGCTTGCGAACCGCCGGGACCAGCTGTTCTCTGTAAAAAAGAACCTTGAAGCCAGAAATGGTTGATAGCCTCTTCCCTGAAATCTGTGTGAAGAATTTGAAGAAAGACTCACCAATTACATAAAACTACATATACCCATTTAAAATAGTCTGTCAAACTTTATGGCTGAGAAGAATCTGATGGTATCATGGTGTTATGTTGTGGGACTTCTATATAACTCTACTTCAAATTTATTATAGACAGTTTTAAGTTAAATTTTTTTAACAACCTTCTTTATTTATTTCGAATGCAAAGTTTATATTAGGATGTAAAGAATTGTATTAGGGGACTGCGGTAGTCGAGTGGTTAGCGTGATAAACTCTTGGCTGGTAGACCCCGCCCCGCGGTCATGGGTTTGTTTCCCCTCCTGGCTATTTTTTTCACGCACGATACCCTTTCCTCCGAAAAAATACGCATGAGCAGAATATATTGTTTTCTTGAATAACATGCATAGTTCATAAGGCCATTAAAAAACAAAACACATGTATATTGAACCGTTTGTTGGTCATGCAATGAGGCGACTACACGACGACCACTACCCATTTTCGTATGCGAACTTTTCAATGGCGCGTATTACTTGAGTTTGCAAAAAGATCTTGGAAAACGAGTTGTAGCAACAGGAATCAATGAACTTCTTCTTGCAAGTAAAATCAATTTAATTAAACTGAATTAACTTCATAATTATCCATATTGCTCGTTAACCTGTAAAAAGCATTACAACAACTAACTTATTGCAATTTAGAGTATTAAAAGTAAGTAAAGCCTGTTAAGTATTAATCTAAAGTTAAGTCCTATAAACACTAATCCTTCGCACACGATCTTTTAATTCCCTCAGTAATCCGAAACTTCCCACAGAAGACCATAGTTTCTTTTACTTTTACAATTAGTCATACGAATAATTTCTATTATGCAAATTTTACATAATCACTCTCATACCTAAATCATTCTTTCAAGCCACATATCCTCTTACAGACCTATTAGCCTTCTTCCAGTAATGGTATGATATGCTCGTACTACGATTAATACTCAGATTAAATAAAACCATTCATTCTCATCAATTCAGTGTCCGTCCTCATCAAAACTGGATTTTTCTTTTGAAGGAGCGAACTCGTCATTAGCATCGAAAGTTGTGACACTCTTCCCTTGCAAATAAAGACTCATCCCATTTATTTTCATGAAAATATCTGATAAATATGACATTATACATTGCATTCCTCATCATTGAAAACATTGGCCAATTTGATATTGTGGTCCATTAACTGAAATAAGACTTCAGAAAATCCTGTAATGGGGAAAGTGCTTTCCCACGAGACAGCCAGCTCAATTCTGTTATGGACAAATAGGGAATGATGAAGGCTCCCATGTGTCACGCAGTACTGCAAAAAGTCTTGACTTCAATGGCCGCGATTTGATATAATTAATAAGTAAGATCAACTCTGTTAACACAGTTTTATGAGGTTTCAGTGACGGTATGAGTTTTACCTGTTCGTGCCATTCAATAATTTATCCAGTAGTACACTTTTAGTGAGTTTTTATTAACAGTTTTTGCATGAGTTTTAATGAGATTTTAATGTTTTAATGTATGAGAAGCAGGCAGTTCAGTGAGCTTCCTCATTAAAAAGTCAGTCTGTTTCTCCCGAAGTTGTGGGTGTGTACTCTCAAAATGACGACGCAATTTAACTTGGACCATTGAACTGTTTGGAACGACTTTTGCGCAAATCACACGCTGAACTTTATCCTCGTCACCCTCTATAAATCCCATATCTATGTCGTGGCACTTATTATTTTTAGAAATCTTAACTTGCTTAGGTGGTTCATCTGAAGTTGTTCATCGTTTGGCTTGTAATATCCTCATCGGAAGGTAGTCCTTTCGCCTCACCAAGTGGCACTGACCTGACTGTTTAGGTGATGGAGAAATTGCATGCTTCCACAGATATTGACTTCAGCCA
Source organism: Cimex lectularius (assembly GCF_000648675.2). Lineage (NCBI taxonomy): Eukaryota > Metazoa > Arthropoda > Insecta > Hemiptera > Cimicidae > Cimex > Cimex lectularius. Next base: position 289,655 of record NW_019392888.1, on the reverse strand, counting down.
CTGATCCATATTGGTGTAAATAACTGATCAATGAAAATAACACAAAACTTATAATCCCTTCAATACTGACAGTCCTTGGCAATGTTAGGACATAGTCAGTTCTTCAAGGAAATCTGAGCTCGCATGTAAAAATCTTAATATGTCAATTTGTAGACATATACAAGATTGTTTTGCCATGTTGATGATGATCGTAAAATAGGTCGCAAGCTTTGCAGTAACAAGTGAATTTGCTTTTTGCTCCAATACCATACCTTGATCCAAATTCGGGAGTGAAAAAGTGTTTCGATACTTTTCACACTGAAAACTGAAATTTCGTACGGTAATATTTGTAATGCTTGTCCTTGAATCAAAAATAACTTGATTTAAATTTTATTTTGTACCAAAAACTATATCACACTCAGATAATACAATATTAATTGTATTAGTATGCGTGAATAAATAAAAACAATTTTGTTTTTGCTCACTTTCTTCCGGTTATTTGCACTTTCTGCTACGTATTTTCTTGGTTTATTATTTGAAAGGGACATTTCGAACATTCCATGAAATTATGTTTTCAGACGAAATTACGAAACGTGCTGATATGGCAAGGGCAATTTCGAAGCTGTCTATGGATCCGGTTCGACGGAGTTTGAATTACAACAGGGTCGTGTACACGTAGGCTAATTTGCTTTGTCGGCAATGAGACTATTTGATCAATTTCTCTGCCGACGATCGAAGTGTTTGTTACCCGCAACCCTGTTTCTCCGGCAGCCGGCTGGAAAATATATATTAATAAAATAAACTGAATAATGAAATGGTATACTTACGTCTGAGGCCACAAGCTTTAACGTCACGCAAGCTACTTTTACGATTCCTTGTTATGTTTCTGACTTACTGCAGTTTATCAGGCATATTTCATTAATCTGATACCACCCTACGTGAATCGAGATGTCCATTATATTTTGCATTGAGTTCAAACGATTTTTGTCTGATTGATAATATCTGTGACAAAATTGGTTATTAGAGTTTCAGTGAGCGGTTTGTGATTTGATGAACGTTGTCCGCTGTTTGATCAATACTGATCATCTATGTTGAATTCTATTTTACACACCTCTCATCCTCCTACTGAAATATAATCGTTGGGGGATTCTGTAACATCTAAAAATATATATCAATGAAACTTTGCAAAGCATCACCATTTCTCAGAAATTGAATTAGTTATAAAGGTAATTATTGGTGACATTTAAAGATTACTTTATCAATACTGATCCTCTATGTTGAATTCTATTTTATACACCTCTCCTCCTATTACTGCAATATAATCGTTGGGGGATTCTGTAACATCTAAAAATATATATCAATGAATACCTTGCAAAACAGCACCATTTCTCAGAAATTGAATTAGTTATAAAGGTAATTATTGATGACATTTAAAGATTACTTTATATAGTAAATTAGTAGAAGAAATATCAGTCTATCATTCAAATAAGACTAAATTAATAAATTCTAATCGTTACAATTTTATATGAAAAATCAGAAACTTAAAGGTGATGGTTGTTTGTTGGTCTGCGAGTTAATAAACATTATTCTCTTAATTAGAATGGGAAAAATGCGATTATGATACCCGGTCAAAAGTTAAATTTATCATTGTTAAAAACAAAATACATAAAAATTAAAAACATGAGGCAAAATACAGTCACAAATACTCATAAAGACCGAACAACTCCAATTACATTTTACCCAAGGGTTATAAGCTTAACAATCATGTTCCCAAATAAAGAAGTTAACAATTTATTATATAAAGGCCTAAAATAAAAAAAAAAGAACTATAAATAATGAAACTACTATCCCTTGGTTCGTCCTTCGATTGTAATAAAATTAATACAACTATAAAATATAAATGTTCTGATGTAATCAAACCAAAGTTGATAAATCTAAACATCAAAGAATTAAATATCCCACGTACAATTAAGTCTATTGATAAAAAAATAACCACACGTAACAATAACCTTATTTGAAAAGCCGATAAATGAAGCATAATTTCACTGAAAAAATACGTCTTCTAAAGTTTAAGAATTCCTAAACAATAAGGATTTTAAAGGAATACAAAAGATCACTTCTTAAAATTAAACACTGGAGTTGAAATTGATATAAAAATACTTACTTTCTATTCTCAAATGATCATATGCGGTTAAAAATCGAATACCATAAACCCGAAACCCCCAATGTTATACAGTACGGTCAAAATCCGCAAAGCAAACAAACTGTAAGACCGCTACAGTCATTTCATAATTCTTCACGCCACAAATTGGCAATAACAATAGATAAAATAATTAAAACCCACACAAATTTCATACCTACATTCGATATTAACAAATCTTTAGAACTTATAAAACAGTTAAAGAACATAAAAATATGTGGAAACTGAGTTTTAGTGTCATTTGATGTTACTAATTTATTTACAAATATCCCTGTTAAAGAATGTACTAAACTAATAAAACAAAAACTTACAGTTAATTACTTAATACAGTTTTCGTATTCATGAATTTGAAAAAATGATATAGTATATGTCTTAAAAATATGCCTATTATCTAATTATTGTACATTAATAGTAATTTTATGAATGAAAGAGTTACCAATGCACCACTTTTGTGCAGAAATGCTTTCATGGGCCACTTTGAAAAAAAAAAAAAAAACTTTGGGTTACCATTGGTTGATAAGTTAAAAAAAATTCAAATCAAATAACAAATTGATTAAATCTGCTCTCTTTTTGGAAACGCTATGTAAACGATATTTTAAGTATACGATCGGTAACACTGGAGGATTTAAAAGAATTCCTCTAGTTCTTTACAGCCTAGCGTAAATTTTATATGGGAAATAAATAAAGATCGTTATTTAAACTTTTTAAACTTAAAACTGTCCATAGTATATAACTTAAAAGTGAGTTAAGGTTAGATTTACGGGGTTTGTTTCATATAATACATAGTGGTCGTGGTGCGCAGGATAAAGAAGCCTACTTCTTTACTAATCTCGGTAGAGTTCGAATTAGGGTTAAGGTATCTCAAGTATGGGCGGAATTTAGGGTTTTAGAGTTGGGGCGGGCTAGGTTAGGGTAGGGTGTTCGTAAGGGGTAGGGTTGTATTTGATTAAAGCGTCAATTTTGATTTCCAGCTGGCTACCCCTTGTAGCTTTACATATGAAGTAATTTATTAAAACATACTAAAGTGACTTTGTTATGAAAACGTTCGAGTGGTTTCTAAAAGAAGAGATTTCACCTACAAAAAATATTTATTTTTATATTTAAACTTTCTGAAAATGATGTGCATATTTCAATATCGTGGCAACGAACGTAGGCTAAAGAGACTTGGGAAATCGTGGAGATAGTCTGATAAAATATCGAGATGCACTTCAATACATCGGCTCGGCATAGTTTTCCTTTGAGAGGGACTCGCGCTGAACGGTAGAAAGGGCCTGTGCTGACATCAGCTTGACCCGTCAGCTCGACAAAGGGCGTCGTGTCAAATTTAAATTGATTCCCACTCGAACGACCAAAGGAAATACAACCGATCTACTTTTTATATACCGGCCTTTTATGCCTATCCTTTGCTATTATTTCCTTATCAGGGTTTTCTAAACATGGACTGAACGCTTGAAAAATCGATCGAGCCGGCGGGCTGTCGTTCGACCTACTCCCAACACCTTTTACAATGTTTATCAATAAAAAACAAATCCGAAATCAAACATCTTAATTTATTTAACTACTAGAGCAATTCCGAAAAAGTGTCTGATATTTGGCTATCGTTATAAAAGTGGTGGTCCTTTTTACGCATAAGAAAAGTGGCAACAAAATTAAAGTAAACATCTATCTCTTGATAAACGAAAGTGTTTGAATTGGTATTGATTGATATTATTTATATACTTTACCAATAAGTATAAATTATCAATCATTATGGCCTGCTTATTCTCCCTGTTTGGCATAATTGATAGGAAGAAATGCAGAGTTTCAATTAAGCTTGGTTTTTGATTAAAGTATACTTAAAAAAAGTAAGGTCAAAGGTTGGAATTGGTTATACATACAATAGTGTGATAATTTTTAACTTAAAAAAAAGTTCAGTATTAAAGAAAATTAGGTACAAAATATTAAATGAAGAAAGTGACTGCAAATTAATAAGGAACACAAAACGGCTTCACGGAAAGTAACTACAAAAATGCTGGAGTATGAAGGAAATATATAAAATAATCGTTCTTTACTTGAGGACGCGAGAGGACTATTAAAAGAGTACTAAACAATAGTAGGGTGACTGGAGGGCGGTACACAGATTTTTGGAGAAACTGTAAAACCTGGTTCAATGAAAGAAAGAAGAAAACAAAGAAGGTAAAATGAATTATTTTCTCCCAATCGAACAGTCGCAATTTTTTTTTAACAATTTCGTCCAGTTAGATTTATTACGTCCATTGGGAACTATTCATTCCGAATTTAAGACAGCATTGAACTTATTCAGGGACATTGACGGCAAAGCCGTTCTTCGGGGATATCAGATACGAACTAAATTTACTGCCACGACTCGACGGTTCGATTGGGAGAAATGTTTTGGGGAAATGAAGAGGGAGGATAAGACGGGAAGAAAGCCAAATCATGTTATCAACCAACAGTCAACACTTGTTAGGCAATTGATACTCCCTCGAACAAAACATTCTCCTTAATAAAAATGAAAAGTTGTACATTCTATAGTTCAATTTATAGTTTGAATGAGAGAAGCTGTAAATTAAAAGTTAATGATTTCACGGTTGAGTATCAACAGGGAGCATGTTTTAGTACTTTTTTCTAATGATAAATTTCTGAACACTAAGTCATTTATACTGTAGGATCGAAAAAAAAGCTGCGATTTAAAAAGTCTAGTTTTCTGTAATAATAAAATCAACTTTATACCTTCAAGAAAAGTGGGGCTTGGTCGTGAAAACAACAGAAAGCCCAAGACTCAATCGCACATAATAATGGATAGTTTTTGTTTTGTTTTCAAACTGCTTGCAACGTGTGTATTTACCAGATACATAGAAATCAGCTGAAATAATCCTTCAGAACAAGCCAAAAAAAATCAAACCAGTCTAGAAGGAAATAGTTTGTCCGACAAGTTGTTGCCTAGTGTAGGAAAACGAGTCTTTTGAATCCTGTCTAGAAGGACGAAAGAAGATTTAAATGCTTTAAAACGAAATGCTTTCGTCACTTAGTTTTCGGAAATCGGTTAGCTCGTGCCCATGGGGACCTGAACGAAAAAGTCTTTTCAGATGTGAATTATTACTGAACCGACAAATATCTTACTCACCTTTTTCCTACATTCAACCTACACAGGATAGCTCAAATCAAACTACTAGACTCACGTAATCGAACATTCTCCTTCATATCGATACAACCCATCCAACAAACCTTTCTCCCACCCTGGGTTTTCCCCAACCCATAATTCCACAATTGTGCAGGTTCCTGGGCACTCTGATATAGTAGAATATTAATTAGCCGTTAAGGCTTACAAAGAAGCCGTTGATAATTGGATAACAAATCAGAGAAACATCCCGAGATGATATGATTTTGTATTTATAATCAGAAGTAAGATGTAAGAGGGAATGCATCTGGTCATACTTCCCGAGAGAAACAAAGCTCTATGACTAGTAGTTGAAAAAATAAGAAAAGTAAAAATTCTGGAATTCGGGGCTAAAATTAACAAAATTATCAGACTGACCAAACAATTAATAAAGGGTTTGAAGACCAAAAACATACAGTTGTTGCATCCCTAGACTTCGAGAAAGCATTTGATTAAGACTAAAATTATCGTCTAAAGGCTCATCAGTGAAACGATAATGGGTTCGAATTGAGGACTGCTGATACAAATAAGCTTTTTTTTGCAAAAACAATGAAACTCAGCATTCCATCCTACACAGAATTCGCCTTGTTATCGAACGAAAAGTAACAATTCTGGAATACAGGATTAACAATTCAAAATGAATCTTTCAGGAGTGTCAAAATATTTCTGTGATATTCTAGCACGTTTCTAACCGATATGATATTCTATGCAGCAACAAATCTGACATACAAACAATTATTTACGCCAAAACGCCTAATGCCAAGTAGTCCACTATTCCGTATAAAACAATTTTATGACAAACTTTCCAGACAAAAGTATAGTAGACAAACAGCCTGGTTTGTTCGAAATCAACAGATCTACTCATAAATTATGGATTTAATTATGGATAATGTAAAAATCGTTATTGCAAAAATACCAAAAGTTCCAAAACAATGAATTTGGTTAAAGATCAGTCGTTTTCAATCTGCAACATAAATAATCATTCTTCGTTTCAAACCACGTATATCACCAGACTTTATATTGCATTGAAAAATTTTGACAATCCCTCTTTTTAATTAATGTTTATTTTCTCACACTAACTATACAAAATACTGCTGTATTTGTATGTACATGTATTTAATCTTGTACCATATGTGATTATATTTATGATGCTTGATTATGGTATGTCGCAAGCTTCCCCCTCAGTAAGAATACCTTAATCCATCGGCCCCTTATTACAGAAGTCTGAGTTTAATCTCTTGTCGCCGAGGGGAAAAATGCCCTTGGAGATACTAGATAATGAAGTTTGTCCTGGGGCGGTGGATTAGCGCACGGCCCCTTATCTCTCCTCGCACTCTCACCCAGCTTCGTGTCAGTCACTAAACAAGGTGTAGCACAAGAACGCCAAGTTATCTAAGTCCCTTCGCCCGGATCTACCCCTTTTTTTCTAAACACAAGAAACAAAGATACACGTTTGTTCAAAATTGTGCCACTGGCTTGTGTTTTTATTGATTGTCCTAGTCAGCAGACGATTGTTCTATGACTCAATAATAATTTTCTTTTATTTCCCTTGAAGAACTGTTAATGTGTTCTTCCTTAAGCATTTAAAGTTCAATTATTTTAAGTTGTCTTTACCAATGGATTGTTTTACATGTCAAATTTGTTGTTTATGGCATAAAAAACGTTGTAAGTGACTGACCATTGTACGGATTGTTCGTTTTCACTCACCACCCACCGCATAATAGGCTACATTTAAATTCGAGCGACCGTGAAAATGCTCGGCTGACGCCCAAACCTTTGCTCTTGTGCGAAGCACTCATCCCGAAATAGAAGCACGGACGGCTAATGGAAAGCTTCAACGACCCCCCGACGTCAGGGGTTGGCGTGGCGAGGGTTGCAGTTTTAATACAATTAGACCCTTCCACTCCGGAGGGAAATAATGAAAGCCTGTATTGCGAAGCGGATTGAATTCAACTTTAAGTTCTTCAATTATAACTTTTGCAGTTATTGATGGCTATCGACCTTCTTCGTGTTGGACCACGTTTCACTCGCTCACAAAAACAAAAACAAAAATAAAAAATACCAACTGGTAAATAAATTACAAGTATGGTCTAACTTCATAATAGCTTCCCTATCGCTTAAGTACCGCAAACTTTCCAACAACAATTAAACATACTCAACTTTACCTAGCGCACCATGAATTCCTGTAAAATCGTTAGATCACTAAGGCACTTCATCTCCCCTGTATGTTAGGCATTAAGTATATTAAAGTGTTGCAAAAGTCTCTGTACGTTACAACTTCAAATTATAACCCATCTTTCAGGGAAGTAATTAATTTTATAACGATTGTACTTGTATCTAGCAAACACTGTTTATTCGATCTTAAGATTATCAAAACAATAGGACACCGCCATTGGGTTTTAAACGTAGTGCGACATTTTCTGCTAACATTTAATTTATTATGGTTAAATTTGTGTAAATATTTATTTTTTAATAGTTTTTAAGTATAGAACATAATATTATAATACTATTTTGATATTATACTACAATTGATACTATACTATATAATACTACTATAATATTATTTTATATACATTTGTATACATTTTACACCATTTGAAGTCGTAAGGGATTTCTTCTTTTTGTAACTAACCTTTCGACTCCTTTCGACTATTGTGTTCGAACTCTGCTAATAGTTTCCCGAAGAATTTCGTTTCTTTAGAAAAGTTCAGGATTCTCGTCTTCTATGTGTACATTGCAAAAGAATAACTTTTCTTGGTACTCTAGCTTTTTTAAGCTATTGCAAGGCAAAAGATAAGTTCTGTTGCTTCTGTTTTCTCCATAAAGTCGACATTGACGGTCTGTTAATAATTCCAATTTTTCAGGCGGTTTCTTACTGGAGTATATCCCGTAAATGTAAATGTTCAATTCCTTTCTGTTGAGTAGGAATTTTTTTCTCATTGTGCTATTTTTGTGATTAGTCTCTTTGCTTATCTTATGCTCAGTATTTTTTGGGTTATTTAATAACAAAAAAATCCGGTTTCTTGTTTTTAATGTGCCTGTCATAAATACATAATTTCAGAGAGGGAATATTATGAAAGACGAGAGGGAGAGAGGGAGAGGGAGAGGGTGAGAGAGAGGGAGAGAGAGAGAGAGAGAGAGAGAGAGAGAGAGAGAGAGAGAGAGAGAGAGAGGGGGATAGAGAGAGAGAGAGTGAGAGAGAAATCTTTCATATACAATCAGCTTTTGACTATTCTGGCTGGGCAAGTGATCATAAAGCAATATTTATATTACATTATAGAATATAAAAACATTTTATAAGACAATATAAATGTTTTCAACGTTCAGCTATGTAAAAATAAATTATTTGAATAGAGATTATTTTTTGCAATTTTTTGTTTACTTATTTGGAACATGACAACATATTTTAAAATATGCGTTACTTTATTGCTGATAATGTTAAAACCTCCGTTAGAAATTGTACTGTTAACTTATCTCCTTCCTTCCGTTTTCTATATTAAAGAAAAATTACATTGTTCTCTGTTGAACGAATCATTTTCATTGATATTTCAATATACTTAATATTTGCTCAGACGATGTTTTAACTAAATTCTAGACACTTGATTTCTCGGGGGAAAAGAACTTACAGAACAAGCAAAAAAAGAAGAGACAAGCTGCTTGCTTTACCTTGTACTTTACACAGTACAAAGCCTCGTTTACTTTCCTCCAAGAAGTACATTGTTACATTAACAATATGAAACCGTCCAATTACGTAAACAAACCCCTTGAAATGTAAAGACAATTCTTGACAAACTTCTGATATTTTGTCTTCCCTGTCAACTCGGTACAACAGTTTTAATTAAGAGCGTAAAAGGCGGTTTCTTTATCACAAAGGTAATATAAAACGCGAAATTTAAAGTAAAATAAAAAGTAAGTGTTTAAATGAACACAGCTTGAAATTAAATTGCAATAGGACTACGTGTTTATAACGCCAATATCAGGTTCAATTGGTTACCTTCAATCGACTATGTCATTTGTTCTAACAAGGGGTTATTTGTTTCACTGAAAATGATTATCTCTACAACTAAAGTGCGCTTAAATTATTTAACTCATTTAATATTTAATATAATTATGTGCCATGCAATGAATTTATGTTTTTGTAAATACAAACATTAATTAATAAATATGACGTTTATATTTGTAGAAAAAAAGGTACAACGTAAATGTCTAAATAATTTACTATTCGAGTTTTTCATGCAAAAATGAACAGCAGAACGATGTACGTAAAAAATAAAAATAATGAAAATGAAACATTGAGGTAAAACATAACTTTGAGATAGCAAAGTAATGTAGTAGTACGCTAAACTAATTTTTAGGAAGGAACAAAGGTGTGTTTTTAGTTCCGTCAAAAAACCCAAATTTCCTTTTTCCTACAAAATGTTTGCTGCCTTCCGAATGCCTTTCATATACTTAATCTCATTTAATATGGTCCTCTTTATTATTTTCTTATCCTAGATTAACAAAAAACAAATCGACCGATAGCCAAAAGTTAGAAAAACATATTCAAAAAACTATTAAAATATTTAAAATAACTGCATATATTAGGATAGTGATAAAAGAGGCGGCCACAAGGCCTTCTGCACCTCGATCTGAATAGATATAATGTGTACCCCTGGTTTTTATAACTCACTGACCAGCTTCAGGTTGTTAATCAACCTCCATAGCTTTGCTAGTGGCTCCTTAGCGTAGGACCTTGCTTGCGGTTTTTCCTGTCTTAGTTGCAAGAAGTTGCAACTACACAGACCTTCACAGAACATAAAATACGTTCTGCGGTCTCCTCTTCCTCGTCGTATCTGCACAGTGTTTCTTCTTCTGTATCCTGTCCGGTGCATGTGCTTTATTAAGTGGCAGTGTCATGTCAGGAGTCCAACTCAATCCTGGTTCAGTTGCGGTTGCCTTCAGTAATTCTTTTGTAAGTTTTGCGGAAGGCCCTTCTATGAATCGCGTGCCTCATGCCTGTGGTATTGTTCCACCACGTTTTGGACTCATTAAGCATCCATTTTAAGATGTGTCCTGTTTTGTGGCAGGATGATAAGCAAGTAAGGTTCAGGGCCCAGAGAGCCCATGGAGATGTGTCCTCGTTTGTGGCAGGATGATAAGCAAGTAAGTCAACATGCCAACCTTTTCGTTGCCTCTAGGCCCCGAGTGCCCTGAGAGCTATGCCAGGGTCAGGTCATGAGTGTCAATGACTAAGGTCAGGCCCTCCATCCAATTCTAAACACTCTTTGCCTTCAATTCGCATGAGGCTAGGGCCTTATCTTCATATATTGGTTGACCACTTCTCAAGATTCGCGTTCATATCTACCTCAAGTTGTCAAAATGCAAAAGACTTTATTCGGCTTGCAGATCCGTGCTGACCGAATAATATGCAGCAATCAACAGAGTTTTGGGAATATATTGCTTCAAAAATTGTTTCTCTTCTTTTTCATTTAGTAAATTGTCCACAATCTAATGGTCTTAATGAAAGAAGCCGACGCCTTATACAAAAATGTCTTTTCTATACCGACTTCCTTCCCCACCCCTTCAAAATCCAACGTATATAAACATAAAACAGCAAAATCTCACTGGCACTCTCACGCAAGAATGGCACAATTACACAAAAGACAAACACTTTGAGTGAGTAGAGATACTTTGATTGAATATAAAAAATATATTTTGCATTGTATAAATTCACTTTTCCACATCCTAAATGTATTTGTTAATTGTAAACAATGTTTGTAAATCTCAGGCCATGAAGATGATCTCAATAAAGATCGAAACGTTGGCATGATAAAGAAATTGTTTTTCTGAAACCTACATCACACCAGACCGCATCTCACGATTTCTGAATAATTATCGATTAACGGTCCCTAATCACCACACACTTAATGAAAGATTTTATCAGACATTAGTATTATTATCTAATCTATCTATTATACTTATCTGTATTAGATGCACAAAACAGTGACACTGATAAATCACTACCATGGCCTACGATAGCAGAAGCTTGCACTTTAACATATCCATAGCGTCACAAAATTAACACCTAGATATGTACGACTAGGAGAAGATCCCAACATCATTCCCCAACCACTTCAAATTAAGCGCAATTTACCAACAGACTGTAGAAGAGCTTTAGAAAATTTTATTTTCAATCATTAGAAGATTAAAAAAAGATGCGGTAAAAATCGGAATGACTACAAATTTGCCATTAATGAGTTGCGGCGTACATGGACATAAAGGTAGCAGACCTCGGAACACATAAAAGCCCCACTTCCTACATTTCCATCATCATCGTTATATCTAATGTTGAGATATATTTTTTAAACTTTATTTGATTCGTAAGTTGTAAATGGAAACATGTGATTTTTTTTATTCATTGATAGACTAATGAGCAATAAAAATTATTGCTCATTAGACTTTTTTTAAAATTGTTTTATTTAACTCTTGTGTACATACACTTTATGTTTTGCTAATAAATACTGTTATAGTTGTCCGAATGACTGTTCGATTTCGGTTGTTAAATGGGCCGTTTATTCGCGCTGTTTGTTGTGATAACAGTGTGTGGACATGTTACTAGTGTCCACATTTGTTATTGCCTGTCGTCCTGTTCTGTTTGCCCTAATGGATGTTAGTATAGACTGATTTTTTTTCACTTCTGTTAAAAAAGAGAGGATCACAGCCAACGAATTGCTGTTTTATTCTTATTCGTTCATAAAATGTAAGAAAAGGGGTATGATTTATAATTGTGTTTATTTATAAAACTTAAAAAAAAAATTTTGTATCTTTTGCCGTAGGCTTGGGAAAAAATGGTAAAGTTTAAGGCTATCATTGTCCAACCCGTTAGAATGCTATGTATAATTAATTAAACCTAAAAGATATGACGGTTTTATTTCTGAATATCATATAAATACGTACATTAAAACATTCTAGAATATAACAAAATAGAGGGTTAAATAGGTATGATTGAATCCTGGGGGTTTTGCGGTGAGCGCGTGCGCCGCATTTCTCAGGCACCCTCCGGCACCCCAGTCATCCTTTGTCCCTCGCCGCGTCCATATCGTTGACAGTGGCCGCAGATTCATCGATGTGACAGTGGCCCAGTGATAGTGTCATGTGCTAAGTGTCATCACAAACTGGATTTTTGCCAATTTCGACGGTTCTCAGAGATATCGACAAGAAGAGGGTGACGACATGAGGACTTCCGCCTTCCTCCTCGCCCTCATGCCTTGCATTCTTCATACAGCCTTCTCTGCCAAAGAAAGTGAGTTTTCCTTGCCCCCCCCCCCAAAAAAAAAAAAAATCCGTAGGGGATAATACTAGAAACCTTGCGCTTTTCTCGATGAGAAGAATTTCAATAGATAAATCAACCAAATAAACACATTATTAAACTTAAATTCCTCGTTTAAGCAAGCACGATTTGATTACACTAACACTACAACAATTTACAGATTTTCAAATCAATCCATAAATAAACATTACTAGGTTTTACTTTTATTCCAAATAATTGACTAATCTTTAAACAGTAATTAACAGTTCGTTTTATAAACAAATCTGATGAAATCGTTTGATAAGAATTTACCAATTAAATAATAAATACAATTTAAAATATTATACTTTAAATTAGCTTCAACAATACGTAAATAATAAAATTATAAATTCTACGTCGCTAATAAATAACATGTATATCACATAATGCAAGTAAATTAATTTAAACAATTCCGAATCTATTTTTCTCCGTAAAGCGCAATTAGCGTATCGTATTGTTTAAATAATGGTTAAATTAAGAAAAAGAAAAGTATTTGGAAGGAAATTTAAAAAAAAATCCGCTTCTAATTTACACAACGCAAAGGGTTGTAGAGGGAGATCTAAATTTCGAATAGTTGTGTTAATTAATATTCCTTTGCTTTGAAAAAGCAAGGTTACTTATTTTACTGTTTAATGTTTTAAAACCACTCGCTATATAAAACTAGAGTTTGTAGCCACAGTACCAGGGTTTTATTGATTTAATTCAAATTAATTGACGTGTTTATCAATTTATTATAAACACGACATTGTATCATCACAACTTTCACTATAATTGAATGTAATGTGCGAGTATTAAAGTTTGACATTTAGACAAAATGTATAGTGAAATAAAACTTTTACACTGATACAATATACAATACCTGATGAATAAATTATATCAAAGTTTATTTTAAAATCATTTTGTTTCTTAATTAAATATTATTTTTCTTTTTTTTTAAATAATTGTAACCGTGATTATTCGTATTAGGTGAGTGTTCTGCATTTACTGTCATTTTTGCGTTTAATTATTAATCGTAAAATTGAAACAATTTTGAGTAAAACTGTAAAAAATTTAACGTGAAATAAAGTATATTTATTTATTTTTTTACCTAGATTTATAACAACAATTCGTATACTTAAGTTTAATTTGTACTATTATTTATAGATCGTGAGATGCGGTCTGGTGTGATGTAGGTTTAGAATAACATAGTCTTTATCGTGCCAACGTTTTGATCATTATTGAGATCATCTTCATACATAACTATCACTACCATAAACACATAGTCAACAGAATAATCAACAACTACAACTAACATCCTCTACTATCACTAATAACACTACATCAATTCTATCAAACACCGACAAACCAACATACATATCCATTTCATTCGTTAACAGCCTATCACACAAATTAACCACATTTCTGTCTTCTGATAATTTTAAAATAGCCTTCCAAAACTATAAAACTATTCACATTCTTTTTTTCTAAAATTAAAGATCTCACCAGTAACAAATAAGTCTAATGCATTTTAAAAAACGAATTGTATAAATTGTCCGGCAACTTACTTCGGAATTACATCCCAATACCTGGATAAAGGGTAAAACTACATATCTATGATTGCAAAAACCCAAACAAAATCCTACAGCGCACCGTTTTGAACACCAACACAATTTCGATGTCAACAATCCAAAAATATTAAACAAAGAACAAAACAAACATAAATGTAACTTTTTAGAAATGGTTTATATCAACAGAGATAAACACACCATCAATTACAGAACAAACACATGTAAACTCAGCAGCAGCTACGCTAATATCATTAATCAAATTCAATATCCAAACATACATGTTACACACAAAACAAATAAACCAATCATTACACTCCACACAACAAACAATTCTAGATATTCTAAATCTTCAACAATTAATCTCTCTTTTTCCCTAATAATCCCGTCTGTAATAATCCTTAAAGGCTAACCAGGCCCCAACGACGAAGCATTTTTTCCATTGTCGTCCCTTTCACCTCAAAGAAGCCGACTTCTCATAGAAAGATTTCTAACCCTACGTCTTTACACTTTTCTTACTTTAAATTACATTGGATTTGTATGCTGTTGGGGTTGAGTTTTTGACTTTGGAAAAACGTCTGTGTACAGTTTTATGGTTTTTAAAACGCTCGAAATGTCGCCAAAAAATGAATAAATATGTTTTTCTAAATTACCTCATTCTTGATCGCTCCTCGCGACTTCAACAAAATATACAATAATTTAAAACGGTGAAAGTAAAGTTAATGAAAGTCGGAAGGTTTATTATAAATCGATTATGTGCAATTTTAAAAATTTATTTCACATCTTTTCGTATTGATTATGTGAATTAAAGAATTATCAAAATATGATATTTAATTTTTGTGATATTAATTAAACGATTAATATCACTTAATTATTCGACTTATGATTCTGATTGTATGACTTTTTTAAAACGGATTTTGTTCTTTTAATTAAATATTTATACAATGGACACGCTACTCTCTACTTCATATTAGATGTGTTTTCCGTTTTGGTTGGTTTAGCGTTTTTATTATTGCTCGCAAACATGAAGAAATTATTGAATAAGACTTTGTTTAAAAAAATTCCCGTTATAAGCAGGGTATTTATTTTTATTTTACGTACATTTGTAAAAACGATTCATGTACACATGCATTTTTAACCAAGACCGTGTTATGACTGCATACCAAATACTAATTAGTCCCTGTATAAATTAGCATTAACGTTCAGTGTTGAAGTGTTATAGATACTATGAAAAAATATAAAACTACACAATCATGGCTATATCAATATCAGTTATTCTCCAGAAATCACAATAGATGGACTATGATGTATGCATTTCAAAAACACTGGCAACAGAAAAAACACATCTACCTTGGTCCTAAACCATATATCTTTTTTATGGTGGAAAAGTGTATTGTTTTACTGACTATAATTTGTCTTTTAACTCAATTTGATTCTTATAATCAATAATAACTGACATGTGTATAACATAAATAAAAGTAATTTTTTACGAACGTAGGTAATATATTTAAACACATTTCCAATTAGACTCCATTTTACTTATTAACGTTAATTAGTTGGAAGATCGTTTAAATAATGGTTATGTATTTCGTAGGAAAATCAATTTTTTTACTGTTTTACAGACTATACATTTTAATCTTATTTGGTAAGCTATTGGATATTTATTAAGCTTAATATCGAACCACAATGTAAGCAACATAAGAAAGATTAAATAAACACGACGAAATTTAAGTAAATCATATTTTTTAGCCTCAAACAGTATTAATTTTTGTTAAAAAAGGGTTTGCCTAATTTAAACCAGCATCCCAGTCGCCTACCGATATTCATAAGTACGAGTTGCGAACCTGAGTATAATTCTCTAGCAAGATTTTGTGAGTACCAAAAGGAGTCATTACAACCGTTATAAAATGAAAATGATATAAATAATGTTTAATTTTAATGGCCTTATGAACATAGCATTTTATCCAAAGAAGACGTGGGTGTATTTGACGAAGAATTGTATTAATGGAGGGAATGGTATTGTCCAAAAAGGGCCAGGGATGGAATAGAATCCACGACTGCGGTGTCTACGAGCCGAGAGTCTATCGCCGTAACCACTCGGCTACCGCGTTCCCCTTAGTTAATTTAGAACTTAATTTTTTTTCATTTTCAAACATAAATATACGAACTCTCAGCGTTGTAGTTTTGTAGATGATATGCAAAAGTAGAAAAATTGGAAACAAATGGAAAAACACAATATAAAATACTTTAACATTATAAATACAACATAAAGCGGTTTCTATGGATTTTTATCGTTCTTACTAATTTAAAAAGAGACCGGTAAATATTTTAATAAATCACATCGTGAACAGTTGTACAAATTTACCCAGTCGTGTATTTCATGTTGCGGTTTTTCCGACGATACCAACTTGAATAATGCAGTTATAAATTCGAAAAATTTTTACGTAAGGACGGAATAGGTTATTGGGAAAAGAATTTTCTGTCTTATATTTTTCCCCCGTCTCCCACGCCCCATCGGGTTATCACGCGAATATCCTAGTTTGGATCCGTCACGGAAGACAAGGCGTAATCATCTCTTACCCTTGCAAGGGCCTTCTCTTAGAAAGTCGGCCTTTTTCGAGAGAGATTTGTTTCTTTTCTTATGTCGTTTCTGAAAACAAAAATGAGAGAAATGCAGGGACACGATCGATAGCTTTATTATTATTAACAACTAAAAAATTCGAAACTCAAATTAGATTGTCATTATTAAAATAGAATTTAATTATTATAATTTATAAAGTCTAATATATTTTATATTAAATATAATTAATTGCCCAGATTTTTACACCTTGAACTGATCAGCGTTGGCCATATTACTTGGCTTGTCTTTTCTCACTGGGTTATCCTCTCATAAGCGTTTCAGCTAACTTCGCCTTCAGTGAGCAACTATGCGATATTTTGTGAAGGCGGTTTGAATTCGAAGAGCGTATAACTGAAAAGTAAACCAGCTTGAACAGACACCGGACACTAAAATGACCAACGTCGATCAGATTCACATGTTTTCATCCACCCGTAGAACCAACACCAACCGATTTTTATAATTGTGCAGGGGAGGATTATTATTATTATTAAGGAAAGATAGTCTTTTTAATGAAATATGTAACCGTATATTCTGTTCTTTTATTTCATTTAACCTCACTGAGCTCCAAATCTGCACGCAATGTTGTTCATGAAAGAATATTTTATATGCTCAATTTAGGAAAGAATTCAGTTATATAAATAATAATTGTTTTGTTGAACGGAAAATAATTTCGTGCATTTTTGTAAACTGTTGAATATAATTATCTGATTTTTAAATCTCGAATCTTGGTTTATTTTTTAACTAAACACACTATCAATTTTTAGGCCATATATTTTAATTGCTAATGCATTTCGAGTCACGTCCCCTACCCTTCTTGAGCTCTTATTTTTATTAAAATGAATAGCCACTACTTTTCATCAAAAACAGTAAGAAATCTTTAAGTACATACCTCACTATTTAGCTAAATGGAATACACCAGTTAGCAAGGTTACAAGGGTTACAAAAACAAGGAGGTCAATTACCTATCATTAGATAACAATGTGACATGACCTATACAAATCTTTGGTGAAAAATACATTTCAACATATTAAGAATTGACAGCCATGAATACATTGTTATCACCGTTAGATGTATAACATAAATACTATAAATATATATTTAGAGTTGCTATAATAAAAACAATAATAATGGAATACTATATATTATTATAATAATATAATACTACATATAATGTTTATAAATCCCAGGCTCTGAAGATGATCTCAATAAAGATCGAAATGTTGGGATGATAACGAAAACGTTTTTCTAAACCTCCGTCACACCAGACCGCATCTCACGATCTCCACATAATCACTAAACAATATTATAAAATCCAAATACAATAAATAGCAAATATAAAATCAGTAAGTATAATAGTTGTTATTTTTATTAATTATTTTCACTTATTTATACAAAAGATTTACTTTTAACAAATGAGACATTGCAGGCTTATTTCTTGCTTGTTCAGTTGAACTTTTTATCATAACTATTTTTTACTATTTGCAATTTATTAAACCACGAGATTTCATTCCCGTAACTATAATGTTTCCCTCACGAAAGATATGAAGAGAATTATTTATTAATTCGGTCAATTTTGAAAAAAAAAAAAAAAAAGAAGAAGAAGCTCCGTTTGATTAGGTCTTGAACTACATCCGGGGAGATTAAAATATTCCTGAGAGTCAGAAGAGAGAAAGCGGGATTAGTTCTGTAAAGAGATGGTGGGGCGGGGTTGTAAAGGGATTAAAGTCTGCGGGAGTATAAGGGAAACCCCCAACTGCTTAAGGATTCAGCAAGAGTTTGGAATCTACCTTGAAGTATATACCCCATTAAGGTGCGAGTCCCCGACATCCACCGGCAAATCAAATTTGCAACCGACATTATAAGTTAATCCGAAATTTTGGTTTAAACATACAAAACGTTGTCGAGAATATTATTTATTCATCCGCCCTCTTGGTGGGTGCCCTTTGCCTTTTTATCTACAAAACATAGGGCGGAATGTGAATCGTCTTCTCTATTTGTCAGGGAATTTTCTTTTCCTCTTTTGCGCCTTTAGTCGCACAGGGCACCGTTCTCGGGGATCGTTGACATCTAAAATTCAGAAATAAGATAGCATCCTTGCTACAGAGAAAAAAGAAAAGAAAACGCCCTCACTTTTATCATATAAAAAAGTACCTTAGATAAAACGGACTTTTTTCGTTTTCACTTTTATAATAATTTAAATAAAATCAGAATGTTGTTTTCTAGCATTGAAAAATTGCATGCCATGTACAATCGTGCGTTATAAACAGAAAACAAAAAACTGGTGGAAATGAGGTCAGTATAGATGTGGGTCAAAAAAAAACTTTTTTTCCATTCGCTAACGTCTGACCCTTATTTATTTAGATCATCTTCAGGACCTGGGGTTTACAGACATTGTGTTAAGTTATGATGTACCGGAAATATCGGTCACTAAAATCTAACAACTGTTGTCAATAAATAAAAAGTTAATAACTATAACACCTAATTCAAAAACTTCAACTGTATTACAAAATAGCTGAATAAAACATATTATTATTTTTGAAACTGTATAGAGTTGAGCATACACGAATAATGTTTAATAAGTATCTGATAACGATTTAATTAACATGATATTTTTGTTAGGGTATAAATCCAATCGTTGCTCCTGACTAGAGCTATTACACATATATATAATACTAAATTCTTAAACAAGCATTTTTATCATTCATTGATATTATACAATATGCTTCTCCCTACACTTATTCTGAGTGAGTCTTTGGGACGTTTTCTTTTGGCATTGATTAAGATGAAAATAGGCATTTTGAGGTCCGAATGAGTTGCGGTATGGTACCAATCTGTGCAGGTAACCAATCATACAATTCAGTTTTGGGTTGTTTGCACCCTGTGCAGGTGAGATCGTACGGCTGTGTCCCCTTAAGCCTCAGGAATATTGCCAAAAGGGACGAATGAGTTTTTCAGTTATACCTTGTACATTAATCATACCAGTATAAATATTTTGGTTCATTTATTCATACTATGTTTATAATTGTTTTTTTTTTTTCAAATCCGCATATGTAAACATATGCCGAGTTGACATATTCGCTTCTCGTAGTTCCTCGGTAGTTGCAGCTCTTGCTAGTTACAGTAAATCGCTGGTAAACGCCAGAATCATACACCCCTGGTTTGGCAGTCCGGGGGCAGACTTCAGTTTTATCCGTCAACTACCGAGGTTGGCTCGGTGGGGGGATGATGTCAACAGCTAGGTCAATTCGGCACCCAACGCTTGCAGTTCCAAGCCCATTCGTTCTCACGTTCATTCTTGAATACATTCACTCCTATTTACATACATACCATTCATTCAAATAGGGTGATGGAAATACTATTTCTACATCGCCGTTTACACATATTATACATCTAACCTATATCGACCTTCTCACATCACACTTTCACTCTAATAAAGACATTCACTCAAAATTCAAACTAGGTGTACATAACTATTATTATTATTTATAATAGAACAACTGCCGTGCTCAAGCACAATTCTAAAATTGGGGTCATTCCAGCGCGTTTGCATCCTTCAATTAATGCCGGGCACAAACGCTGCCTTTGACCGAAAAGTAAGTCCGTGTGTCAACCTCACACGGCATATTCGTAACCGGTGAGAATGACCCGTCTTCTACGAGTCAGATCCACCGAGGGCAACCCATCGACAGTGCTCTTGATAGCTTCTCTGTCGATCCAGCCCATAGTCGCTGACACCTTCTTTTAATCATGATTTTTTTAAATTGCATTTTTAGCCTCAGATGGCCGGATCGCGGTGGTTAAGCCCTAAAGTTAGGACGCCACGGCCTTAGCTATCTCCGTCCGCCATTTCATTACCCTCCAGACCTATGGGAAGTTGCTGCAATAATTTAAATTTTTTTGCAATTATTTTTTTCTAGTAGTTTTTCGGGTAATTAATTTTGCATGTTTCAAATAAAAGTGCACAGTTTCATTTGACTATAAAATTTCTAAATTAAATATCTTTTTTCTCTAAAAAAGTGTAAATGGACGAAACAGCGTCGGCTTTGCCGGGCAATATTTGTTTTGTAATATTAATTCAAAATCCGTCTTTCCTCCTGATTTGTATTGTTTAATTAACGCAGTGTTCAATGAAAGCCGGGATTTATCACTATTGTTGGCAATGTCCTCTTCTCAAAACAAATTTAGAATTTATACCCCGAGAACGGGGGCGACGCCAATCTATCATAGTTAAACTAATAATTTTCTCATGATCCCGTCAAACGCGTTATCAGTTTGCATCGTGAAATTCATTTTGCGCCCCTGGGCGAATGACACCGTTTAAATATAAATTAGCCTCTGTGGAGTTCGCATTTCGGAATTTGATTAGTACGAATTTTCTGTTTCCCCCACGTACAAGCACGATGGGGCTTGTGAAAATCCAACTATGGTCACTTTCTAAACTCCAAAACAAACACATACAAGTAATATTTGTTCTCTTCATAAAAACACACCTTTTTTCAACCCTACACTCGACTATAATCTGTCCTTGCGCCAAGAATAATAAATTTGTTAAAATATAAAACTTCTTAATTACTATAAGCGTTATATATGCTTAATTACAAAAAGCGTTAAAAATATTTTTCTTTAAAAATAATAATAATAATAAACATTTACATTTAAAAAATTCATTACACTATTGGTTTAGTAATGTTTCGCTTTTATTAAATTCCCATTTCATCGGGCAAATTCTCTTCTAGCTTTGAAGCTCAGATTGTTCAACTGAAATAGAAGAGGTCTGTCGGAAGATTAAATCTCTCCAACGGCAATCTCTCAACATTGCTACTCCGGATTACCGGCTAATCCTTAGAACTCCGAGGCTTTCTCAACAGCTGTCATAGAGATATTTAAAAAGAAATTCCTTTTTCCAACTTTATCTAATCATGAGTTAAATTACTTTAATAATAGTATATTTTAACAATATATCATTTCGAAATAACCAAACTGAACTACGTTTGAAAATTCAAGCTTTTAAAATATGCGTGGGCGTGTTTATCTTATCTAGTAATTTGCACGCAGCTTTAGAAAAGGGCTTGATTCGACACGCATCTTAGTATATTTACGTGTACTTTGTGTTGATATATTCACTAACAAAAACAACCGAGAAAAGAGTTTTTGCTAAAAAATGTCTCTAGAAAATCAGGTAATTTCTTTCTTCTTCTTTACCTAAATAAAGGCGAAGAAATCTATGTCATGCGGTTCTTTATATGGAGGTATCCCTAGAACATTTTAATTAACCAATTAAACAATTGAAATCGTATTAATGTATAAAATGAAGATCCTTAGCTGGGTCTAACAGGAAGTAAGTCGGTTAGGTCTGGTTTCGGCCGTAGTATGAGAAATTATGCGATCGGAGATAAAGAAGAGGAAGGAATGTTAAATCTGTTGGGACCCCTTTGTCACAGGCTCACATAATTACCCGGTGGAGTTGCAGCGTTTTAAATTAACGCCCCTCTCGCCCAGGGAGACCTCCTTATTCCTGTCCTAGGCTCCCTCTCCTGAATAACAAGAAGGTTTGATTATTAGACCTAACTCATTCATCTTTCTCTCCTCGACTCGGTTCGGTAATGCTCTCGGTCATTAGGGACCGGAATAATTCCGCAGACCAAACAGGGATAATTCTCGGTTCTTCCTTTTATGGAAAACAGAACGCAAAGCGCCGGTGGGCACTTAGAGGTGTAATTTCTTCCCCTTAGTGTCAAAGGCTTGCAAAGTGGGAATGTTTCAGATTCCTGAGCGTAAACTTATATAATAACAATTTTCAAATTTTTTTAAATAAACAACAAAAAAAATTTATACATTAAAAAAATTATTGTGTTGTTTATTTCAATCAAATTTTTAGGGTTTTATTAATTATAACATGCTTATTGGGGCGTCGATGGCCTCAACGGTTTAGACATTGACACACATAATCATTATAAGGTAAAGGTCCCGAGTATGAATCCTGCAACCCTCGAATCTGACATACTTACAAATGGTTTTTTTTAAACACCGTCACCCCGAGGGTGACCTAACCTCATAGTTGAAACCCTCTTAAAAATAAATAAATAATATACTTATTTTAAAGTAAACCAAATTAACCGAGATTAGAAATTCATGAATTTTAATTAAAAAAATTAATTATGATGGTTTGAAAGCAAATTCACCAAAACAACGTAAAATAATTTAGTGGATAGATATAAATTTAAATAATAATTAGTAAATCTAGTTTTGCTCTTAATGCGGTACTAAGTTATAGTTAGCATTTGGTTAAGAGGTGTAAACTTATAACCCAATACTACTATGAATTTTGGTGAAATTTTGTCTAATTAAATCAGGCAACATCTTTATAAAAAGGCATGTTTGAATCATTTTGTCTATCATATCTAAATGCCACTGTTATCAACACAGTTGAGTCAAGAACGTGAATACGAAGATGCTACTTTTGTTCATATGGATAAAAACTTTTTTTCACCGTGTTTTGAGTTTTCTTTGGTGGCTAAAAATTCCACAAACCTGTAATTTTTGACAAGGCTATTTGATTTAAATTCGAATAAACTAGAACATTTTTGATAAAGGAACATAAAACATACACAGTATTTTGCATTGATTTACATTAAAAACTTTATTTGTGGATTTTTAATTTCTGATAGTATTTTCAATGTGACCAACCAGCATTCACACCATAATAATCTCGTAGATTAGGGTTGTGGTGAGAAAAATAAAGTGCTCTTTTAATCTCTGGAAAAACTATCTTCTTTTACAGTTTCCTTTGTGAGGTGCCCGCTATAAAACTTTATTTTTTAATTAGCGATTTTACTTTAAACTATTATAGAAAAAAATTTTTACTTTTTGTAAAATTATTTTACATTGTCTTTAAAGAGCTATGACGCACGTCTAAAGTAATAAATTTCTATTTATTTTCTTTTTCTGTTTTGGGCTCAAATATTTAAAATTGTATAATGGTAATTTATATTTTTTTAATTCATCAACCTGCGCGTTATATATTTACGCGACAACAGTATTAAAAACCCAAACCAAAGCCAACCATGCATATTGCTTTTCGCAGTCTGCCATGATGCTGAATTTTTTATTTGTACTTTTTTTCTCCTCTGCGTCAGTATGATTCCCATGTTAAACGCCGCGATAAGTTGCCGCTCGGATTAGTTTACAATCCCCCATCGTGAGATATGAAAACAGGGTGAGGGCCGATCCCGAGGGCATTTTGGATTGTGATAACTACCCTGTTTTTCATCCCTTCGGACCTCGTCACGCAAAACCGTGGAGGCCTTTTTTGCCCAACTTGAGTTATCGCCTATTAATTTCACGAGCTGGCGCATCGGGTTGAAAAACCATTTTGATATTATTTGTGATATTTGACTTTAAATTATTTCAATTTACACATTTTATGAAGAAATACTGTTTAAGATAACAAAAGGAAAGGTAATAATAAAAAATATTAATACTAATGAATAATAACAGTAAAAACATAAAAATAAAACTATCTAGATAAAAGTTGAGACCTAACCTTATTTTATAAAATTTCTAACTGAATATCCAATGAGACAATATATGCGACGACAAAACTGCAGAAAAAATGTACAAGTACATTTGAACCAAAACAAACTATATAGGAAGTTTTCAGACTCTTCAAATATTCAACTTAAAATTAAGTTTTATATTATAAATTATGATCAAAGAGATAGCCAAAAATCACAATTATCGATTTTGTAGACTGTAAAACAAGTGGTCACCGATCACTAACATTGACAATAACAACAACAGAAGATTACAAAGGATGAAAGAAGCAAACATTATGATTATTTGTGTATTATTATTTTATTATCGCACAGAAAATAATCTGTTCAGAACAAAACAAAATTCTTCACAACGCCCTGTAATGAAACGGGGGTAATATATGAGACCTGGTGGACGTAAGAAAATATACTTCATTCGATTTTATTATCAAAATGTATTAAATAATATAAATATTGTAGTCAAAAAGAAGAAAATAAAAACATCTTTAAAACATAAATAGACAGGAGTGAGTTTTTCACCGCACTTACTGACATCTTTTACAATCTAATACTGTTGCAGTAAATAATCTCCTCATCCTAGAGCTAAAAGTCGCCCATGGAAAATAAAGATTGAGAAAAAATTTACCCACATTGACACACAAAAACATACATATTTACCTAGCAAATTGAATAGCTAATTTTTTAAAACGCCCGAGGTTAAATATCAAACTTTCGAATTGTTAAGTGTGTATACCTATCCTTGCATCTAAACTGACTTCTCAAACCCTTGCTGATTGGCAACGAGATCACCTAATTAGGCGAAGACGTTGACCATCAAACTGTAATTCTGGGCTCTCTAACTGTGGTAACAACTTAACGACATCCATTCAAACCATCATCCAATTGTCATCACCTTGAAGTATTAAAATACAAAATTAATTTTGTATTTTATACTTTATATAACTGAACCCGTTAATCGACGATGGCTATAGTCCTCTTTTCCCAAAATCCCGCACTGACGATGAGTGCCAGCATTGGCTAGTTTCCCATATGTCCTCCATATTGAATACACTTAATACGTACATAAATGAAATGAAACATAAACTTTATTTGGACTTAAAGTCACATTTAATAATTAATTTATGAATACAACGTTTAAACAGAGATTCGTAAACTTTCTATTATTCTTATTATATCGGATATATAGTTGATGGGAAAAAATGTTTATCACAAGATTCGCCTTTCCCGTATATTTATTAGTTTCTCACAAGCGGAGGAGGTTTTGTGATGATTTCTATACAACTCTTTTGTTTGTACTAGGTCTAAAAAAAAAAAAAAAAAAAACGACTTTAAAAAATATTTTAGGTCATTTCATAACTTATTTAATATCACTTTCTGTATTTGTTACGCAACTATTTCATTATAAAAATCTGTATATGAGTTATTTCAAGTACGATAAGAACATAATACTTAAATTGTGTCAAATGAAATTATATATATATATATATATATATAAATGTCGTATAAACCAAAACCCTCTTGCAATAAAGTAGGACAAAAAATCATTTTGTTACTTGAACACAACCAGGATGCTTCTTAAGCATTCTTCAAAAACAATTAAATACAAAATTTCATAGCAACAAAAATAGACATTTTGTCCCTGAATTCGCCGAAGTCCATTTTATCACCTCGATGCCACTTGTTCCACATAAATTTCATTCTTCTGAATTTTATCTAAATTAAACATTATTACAATCGCTCAAAAGTCAATTTCTCTCCTTTCAAATCGTCTTTTACAAGGGGTCCATTGTACGCCATTTTAAGTGAGAAAACTAAACCTAAAAATAAACCTAAACCTTTTCAAACGTGTTAGTTGTTTTAAATTTCTTTATTGAAGCATGATTTGTTACATGACGCTTAGCTTACTGGGTTCTAAATCATTGTAAAGTTTCCTTAATTTCTATAAAGTAGGAAGGCGAAAAGGTGCAAACGTTTTATTCCAACAACATTTTCGCAAAAAATTCACAAAAAATGGTGATAACTTTAAAACGACTTAACCCATCTACTAGAACGTTTACAGGAGTTGAGAACACTATAAACTGTGTTAAATTAACTTTTGTAAATACATAAATCAGAGCTGGACGTAAAAAAATAAAATGTTCGCGTAATTTTAACTTAATTTTCTTACATATATGGAAATCGTAATGTAGGTTTTTTTTCGTCGTCAAACATGAGAATGAAAATAAAAATTCTATTTTATATCGATTATTTTGAGATCATGAGGTGCGATCTGGTGTGACGTAGGTATTAGAAAAACATTTTCTTTATCATGCCAACGTTTCGATCTTTATTGAGATCATCTTAAGTGGTCAAAGTGTTTGTTTTCCGTATAGATTTGTCATTCTTGTGTGTCGTGTTGAGAGTGGCACTGAAGTCCTCGACACACAAGAATGACACATCTACACGGAAATCAAATACTTTGAGCCCGAAGATGATCTCAATAAAAATCGAAATGTTGGAATGATAAAGAAAATGTTTTTTCTAAAACCTACGTCACACTAGACCGCACCTCACGATCTCCAAATAATCAGTGGCTAACCACACGTATTTTATATTGATATTTAACTGACTTAGACTATGAAAATTCGTTCGTTAATATGTTAGATCGAAAAATTAAATTGTCTAGACTCTAATTAATTTGAAAGGTGATAATTAGTATTCAATCAATTCAATCCTTAAAATCTCAATATAACTTTGGACCGCTAAATAAGAACAGGTTGAATAAAACTTTCGAGGGTTCCAGAGCAATAAATGTGCGAGAACGACGACATCTGCAGCCTCGACACGTCCAATATAAATCGCCGTCCTCTTTAGTATTAACGATCTATTAATATTAAATGCGCGGGTGAGGAAGGGTTGGCACGAACAGTGGAATCTGAATTTTTAAACGTCCCAATCTTTCGCACGCCCGATTCTCCACTCGTAACGATATTCGGAAAAAACGAAGAAAAAGAAAAAATACAATTCTGATCAACTTGTTAAAAGGAGGAACCAGAGGAGACTTCGCCCCCTTTTATCTCGCCTTTCAAGTGGAAATTGAGCGTTACACGCCAAGTTATTGCTAAACAGAGAGATCTAGGGAAAGTGCGTTTCAACACAAACAATGGCTGTATGCAGTCTAACGGCAGCAAGCTAGTTAGCAATCATAAAGTTCCCGGAAGGTTTGATGCTAAACTGCTAACGCCAATTAATTCCCTTTTCAATTATAATATTCAGCTTATTGTTAGTCAAACAGTTACAAAAAATAGTTTAATAATTTCTTTGTGACTATACTAGATAACTTATTATCATTAACATACGCGTACATCTCTATAATTTTATTACAAGGTTTGATACGAGCAGGATACTATTGTAAAAAAATATTTTACTATGTTTATATATTTCTTGTTTTATAGTTAAGATTTTATAATAATATTATCACTTATTTAAAGAATATATTTTTTATATAGGATAAATTGCTAAGTAATTTACAGCATGAGATAATATTGTCCGCTAGAAGTCGAGACTGTACATTTTCAGAATGATCATAATAGGTAAGCTTGTCTTCTTCACGGAAACACTCGAATTCAATTAATCAATATTTGTACACATAATCATAAATCGGTTTAAAACGCAAAGATCGTTTATGCTATCTAAGAAAAAAAAACTTGTTTGGCCTGTCTCCTTCTCAGAGGCTTTTTGTTGAGGGTCCCTTAAGTTGAGACTTTATATACATAGAAAATTATTTGTTCGGTCTGGAGCAACTGTAACCTTCTGTTAACAGAGGATTCCTTCATAATACAATATATTTGTTTGCAGTTTTATCGTCCCAAATTAAAATACTGAAACACCTTTGAATGAGATTAGAATATCCAGCAGGTCAGCCAAATGAAGAATGATAAAACGAACATAACAAAAACAACGAAATTTATTTCTCAGATATTTTTCTTCAAGGTAGTACATTTACCTAAAGCTTGATAGTCTAAAGTAGAAAAAAAATTAGATGCCATCAAATGTGTGAAAATGTTAAAATGAGGTTGACACAGTTAGAACAATTTTATTTTTCTGATTCTTTACAACAAAATTGACTAGTGTTGTATTATTTTCCGACAGCAAAGTTTATGTTTCATATTTAGAAAATAACTGCGGACGAAACCACCCTTAGACACATTTTCATATTCGTTCTTAGATATGATTTATATTATTGGAGGTTGTTTCAGGAATGCCATCAATATCAATACTATACACAATATCAATATATTTTATTTGGAGGTTTTACCGCCTTTGTCAAGGCGGAACTGAAACTCTTTTAAAAATACACCCTGTCACATTTGGCAAATTATTGTTGAACATAAATAATATTTTCCAAAATTGTATCCATGTTAAACATGTTTAAGTATCGTGAGACCTGTTATGTTTATCGTTCTTGCCTTTTCTCCTGTTTTAAGCATAGACAAGTTTTAAATTCAAATATATTAAATATAATTCCGAATTAATTACCGAGGAAAAACAGTAAATCAAATCAATCAACACATTACAGTTAAAATGCAAATTAATACGTGGTTTCCAAGTTGTTGAACATGCACTGCTTGCTTGAACGCCGAAAATGTGCAAATAAATACATGAAATTTGGAAATCCTTCTGGTCAGGGTAGACAGACCCCATTGATTGTAAAAGTCTAAATATAAAAACCAATATTAATGATGTTCTTACTATATTACCAGGAAGTACACAAATACCTGTTGGTACAATTTATTTAAATTTGAATGGTTGCGGTTAATATCTTTAATCGGTTTATTGAGTAGGTACTTTTCGCCTTTTGTTGTGCTTGAGTAAATAATAGATTTTGGATTTTTTTTTCTTGGGTGAATAGAGAATATAGTTTTCCTTTTTACATAAGTACAGAACAAAAAGTTTTTTTTTTTAATTGTTAAGAGAGATAAGACCCAATGTGAGACTTTTTAAAGCGGATTTCGACTCGGAACTACTTCCCGTTGTTGAATAAAAACGGAATTGGGTGGGAAAACAAAGCGAAGACAATCGTATAATCTGTGTTTACAAAATATGAGAGCCAACGAAGAATCGCGATACCCCACCTCTGCCAACCTGGCTTGGCTTTTGTTAGGGAGAGAACGAGTTAAAATGCCTGGATGTGCCCCTTGCAAAAAGCCCAGGTCTAAACGGCGCAGAAGTTCGGCAACACGCAATGCCGTTCAGTTATGCGGGCCCCTAGAGAAAGTTGCTAATTATAGAACAGGGGAGATACACGGCCAAAGATCTATCACCTTGTTCCTTCTCACGAATTTCTTTTACTTTTGGCATTCACATTATAACAAATTACATCTTAAAATCTAATATATAACAATGTAAATTTCAATTACCATTGGAAAATATTTTTCATTTGAGTTTAATAATTAAAAAGGGGACAACGGACGTGGATCACAGATTTTAATGAACCTTTTTAAATATTTATCTAAAAAAATATTAGCCACTTGTCCGAGCTTTCTTTCCATCGAGCTCCTAGGAGCCATTAAATTTTTTTCATGGTATTACATCCGCTAAACTTATATAAACACGTTTAGATTTTATGTCGTTAAAAGTGAGAAAAATAAGAATGAAGAAACTCCTCAATCGTTTTATTTTTCCTTTCAGTTTCTAATTTATTTACAGAGGCGACGTTACGTGTTTGTAAGTTTCTAAACTTTTGTAAAGCTTTCTGTGATGAAATCGTTCAAATTAAAACTTACTTGGGATTTCATAAACAAATTTGAGATGTTTGGAAGGCCAAATCGGTAAAACAAATGTTGCCCGCTTAAAAAAAGTGTTTTTAGGGTTTGAAAAAACGAATATAAATTTTGTGTATCGTTAAAAATATTTTAACCTACCATAAGTTGTGATTGTAATAGAAATTTTCCTTGTCGATTCTATGGATACTAAAGCATTTTAAATCGTTTCTGATGTGTCTGTTTCTTTGTTTGTGCGGATTCCTATCAAATTTAAGTCATGTGTAAAAATCATGTGATGGGACTAAAAGGATTCAACTTTATTTTACAAAGACAAAAAAACAAAAACAAGTTACACTTTCCGAATATGTTCTTAATAACAAATTATTTTTCTCTCAAATTGTTCGATTCCAAAGTGCTTCGACTTTTTTTATTGAGGAAAATTGTGATAACTACCCAGCGACTCACTGAAACCATACTACGAAAATTTTTGAGGTTCTAAACTTTATAAATCACATGTACGCACGTCGCCTCCATAAATAAATTAAAACCAGCGAGCAGTAGGTTTTTATTTTTCATTTTAATTTTTTTACATGTAACTATATCAAATATAAAAGTTGTGGAAATAGGCTCAGAGAGAAAAATGCAGCTTCCAATGTGCAGAATATCGTCACCATTGCATCAAATACAAAAAAACATTAATTTTTTATTCAAAAGACCTCGGCGAATGTGCTTTTTATCGCATAAAACGAATCTAAATTGTTTTTTCTCACAAAAAAGCTTTTTTTAACCAACTTTACTGTTAACTGCTTTTAGTTTTGGTCACTTTTTATATCTTTAATCTTTAGGTATGATTCTGCTTGCTTTTTAATATTCTAGGTAAAAACAATAAATCAATTGATATTTAATAGCCTTGAAATACATGACCAACGAAGGCAGAAAAATACATCTTAAAAAGTGTATAAATTATATTTTTCTCTGTTTCTTAAAAAGATTTCTAAGACACGTCTCATATTTTTTAACCAGGCATCACCAAAAAGTTTCATTAAAATCGGTGATCCACATCTGAAGCATCTTCTTGTAAATTCTTTTCCTGTTTATGATGCATGTATTGCCATTACATTTCGGAAGTTATAACAAATTTCTTGATAATAAAAACATTAGGGGGCGTCGGTGGCCGCAATGGTTTAAGCACTCATCACTGTCTTGGGTTCGAATGCAGAGCCGCTGGATTAACATACTTACAAATGGGCTTTTTTTCAAACCGAAACTCGAGGGTTGATATGACCCTTCTGCTGTTGCGAACCCTCGTAAAAAAATAAATAAAAATAAAAATCTTTACAACTTACAATATATTTATAAGTGCTAGTATGCATGATTAATACCTATTCAATTGAAAAAAGACATAAATTGAAAGATAAGATTTATGTACATTATTTAATGTATGTATTAAATGCACATGTATTGCTCATACGTGCAGAACCGGATCCATGACTTCTTGTGGCTTACCGCAATAGCTGCTACTCACTCCTTGTTTTTGGTGGTCCGGAGTCAGACTCCGTCTTATCCGATGTGTTCTTCGAAGTAAAGCTAAAGGAGCTATTGACAACAAGGACATTTCTGCCCCCAACGCATCATTAGCCTAAACACTACTCATTCTTACATACAGAATTTCTGCTTTATATATCACTTACTCAAGTAGGGATGGAGGACTCGATATTCCTTCTATTCCCTTTACACCGACAAACAAGTACACATGTACTAACTAGCCTGATTGAGGGTCGTATTGTACTCGATATTCCGCCACCATTGACTCTCATGTACCTCACAATTGTCCCGCTTATAAATACCTTCTCACGAACATGTTAAATAGAATTATCTTCATTTTGACCGGATGCGCATATTCGTGTGTATTCTGTATATATATATTGCAAGTTTAGGGGGTTCACCGTCAGTCATACTTAAATGAGATTGTTTGTTTATACAAAAACTTTTTTTAGCCAATTTAAATATTAGATGGCTAAAGTTATTCACAAAATGCTACACACGATTTAAATAATCGTAAATAATGGAAAATACAGGAAAAATTAAATAAAAACAGAAATTAATTTTACTTATTAGTTAAAACAACACCACATATGAAATTCAATGAGTGTTTTACGTTAACCGCAGTTTGTTAGTAACTGCCCTTGTCCTTTCTTGCCCTTTTGTCCATAACTACTTTTATCCTTTTGGCCATACTCATCAATTACCCATGCCGATGCCACTTCGGTACTCGTGGTTACGTTAGGGAGCTTTCATCTACCTCATTTGAAAATTGAGCTTTCTCGACCAATATGCAATCAACAATGTTTGTCAAAATAGAATTTATAACTAATAATTAATTAATTTCAAGTATAACAATACAAGAAATCATGAATTTCCTTCTATCCTAACTAACCTTAACTAATGGACTTTCACCGACATAAATTTATTTTTCCCTGCATTTGATAGTTAACAACTTGAGAGTCAAGTAGTTAACAAACGAGAGCGTAACATTTTAAGATATTGATTTACTATTAAAATAAAAGCAAAGTGTTAATAAACAGATTGGGGTGGTCAATGACTGCAGATTAAAACACAAGCCGAGTGAAAGATAAGAAAAAGAATTACCAAAACCCGGAAGCCCCGCCAAGACCTTAACTTTCGGGTGTAAGCTTATTTAAGTATTTATGGTGTGGGAAGGGTTATTTTAGGTACAACTTAGAGAAGTATTGCTTACTTAAAACTATACTTTGATATAATCTGATGCGATATTAAATTAAATTAAATTAATTAAAGCTATTAAATTATTCAATAATAACGACAAAGATTTTATTTTTAATTTCCAAATTATGCATATGTACACATTTTTTATTTTATTTAAAATAATGATTCCTTTTTTGCAGGTAAGTTGACCAAGAATCGTAAGTTGAATTTCACAATTACGTAAGTAATTAAACTCAAATTAATATTTTTAAGACATTTTCCGAACTTGATTAAGCGTGAAATTTTCATTACTGTAGAGATTGACAATTGAATTTTTTATTTGATTATTTTTTCTACTCAACGGAGGTTGTATCTTTGTAACAGTTAATTTTTTTGTGAACAAAATTATACACATTGAACAATCAGTACAGATCTGTCAGACCATGAGGCCATAGCGACAGAAGGAAACCAGTGCTGGAGCTCTTTCTTACTTCGTTAGGTCTAGGGTAATGTCAGGGACAGGAGGTCATGAGGCCTTCGCCGTATTAGACATGGAGACGGCTTAGGGTGGTAATTGTGTACACGTGATTTGATCAGATCCTTCACGAATTGGAAGTCTAAATATTTATGAATCATTACATTCCTAACGTAGAAGGGCGCGTAATCTTTAGATCGAAAGGATTACATTCATTGGAGGTTTTGGCCGACCACTCCGTAAGTCCATAAATTAATGAGTGCTTTTTATGGAGTTAGTTTGTTTTGTACGCTTTGTGTAGAGTTCAAGTAATTAGGAGGTCCATATCTTACGACGCGTTGTTGTCTTTTTAGCCTAGTATGTGAGTTCCATGTGTGATATCCAAGTAATGCACAAGTTAACGGGTTTTGGAGGGAAGAATTATTTTGTTTTTATGTGCTCTGTTGGCCAGAGCTAAGGCCTAAAGGCGTAAACTTTCACCAGTCGTTAATGAGGTTTTAATATTTAGTGTTGCTAGCGTAGGGTCTGAATGGGTGGATATGACAATGTCATCTGCGTAGGTGGTTCTTCGTGTGTTAGAATGTACGGGTATGTCAGGAATGTACGATGTGGTTGGTTTGATGTGTAAAAAGTCAAAAACGATTTTCACTTTAAACGATTTAAAGTATTGATCCAAAAGGAAGTAAAAAAATATTACTGCTTAGATTTTATTGAACAATATACTTTTCCCAAAGTGGCCGATGCGGTTTTTCTTATTAGATATTTTTTAAGTTTGAAAAATGGCCTTAATTTAAAATCGTTTATAGGAGATAACGTTCTCAAACGAGGTAATAAACGAAAGAAAATGGGGGCTATAATACTATCAGGATGGTTTATATACTTTCATTTGAAAGCCCGTCGAAGTATTAAAGCTGTAAAGCCTTTTCTTATTTTCAGTAGATTTAATAGGATATTTGACTATTAGGAATATTTCTATGCTGATTTCCTGATTAGTATTTGATTTCATTAATTATTGACGAGGTGTCGGTGTTTTAGGACGCCATTGAGGAATGACCATTTTGTACTCCGTTATTTCATCTTTAATCATAATGTTTTATTTTTGGGTATTAAATAAAGAGACAATAAGTTATTTTGTACTTTCATTGTTATAATTTGTTAATTAATTTATTCGTAGCAATAATAAGCAACACAACTGTACGTATTACAGTTTATATTGCTATTTTTACAAGTTCGAAATACTAATTATCTTTGGCCTGCACAGCACTTGGCAGTAATTTGTGAGAAACCAGCCATCGATGGGTTCAACGTTATTGTTTAACAATAATTTGTGGCAGTAACGTTTTCATTCATAAGAAATTTTAACTCGTATTTGTTAATTTCTTCTGTTGTTCTTATATATTACGTCTTTCGAGAGGATTCCACGTCAGGCTGCATCTAAGGCCTAATAAATATATAAATTGATTGGTGGACAAGTGTTTTTCAATGTACGCTGTGTCAAAGATGATAGAAATGGTTTGAATAGGACTTTAGGTAGAAGTCAAAGTTACAATAAATATCGTTACCATAATAGTTTTAAGCAACAGTGTAAATTGATAACAGCAAGAGGCCAAGAATACTTCCTTGTGGAACTAACTTTCTTTATCTCTTTCCTATCTACGTATTTGGTATGTTGATCGCTCCAATGGCGAATATTTGTATAAACTATCTGAACAACCTTAATTTACCTGCCTTCTTTAGGCTAGAAATACAGCTAACTATCCTCAAAAAAGAAAAATCAATAGAAAACTCAATTTTTCTGGATTAAAAAAAGTTATTATTAATTTCTATGGTAGTTTACATATAAATAATTTTGTTTAGCATTATATAAAGATATTTTACTGGGGCTTTTAATTCTCGATGATATCTTCATTCGGACGTAGGTTTCATTTGCCGTTTTCATAGCTTTTATTGCTAATATTCAAGATAATATTCCAATCATACTGTATTAACTTTTTTAGCCGGAAATTGCATGTTTTTATTTGTTGACGGTATTGCATTGGTTTATAGCGTAGCAAATATATAATATTGCATTAAAAAATAAATAGGATTTTTCCATAAAGTGAACAATTAAATGTCAATGCTTTGGCTTGCTCTATATTACTTAAGTAAGGTTGAAACCCTTTTGATTGTGTTAACGAAAAATCAGCCATCTGTTCCACTCGTTTTGAATATTTACGAGTTGGAATTTTAACCATATACGAGTACGAGGGACCATTTCCTGAAGTACCGGACAGTCCTCTGGGATAAATCTGAGCGAGAGGAAACGGCGCTTTGGGGGACGCGTAACGTATTTATTTCCCTTGCCGCATTGTCACGAGGTGAGGCAGTGCGGCTTGCTGTTTGCCGTGGGTCCATTACCATGAATAATTAAAAATTGTCAGCCCTTTTTCCCTTTTTTTCGCCAAGTGGCGCCGATGAGGACGAAGATTGCTGAGGGGCCTGTACCTCGCCCCTTATCGCTCTGTACAATGTGACTGACTCCGGCCCTGAAGGACAGGAAATCGTATTTCCGGGGTCCTATCCGCACTCGTTATTTCTTTTCAAAGATAAGTTTGACTGCTTCGGCACAATGCTATGAATGCTATGGAAAAAATAAGTTGGAAGAGAGAAAACGTTACGAAAAGTTGTTAAATCGACCCAAGGTAAAACAACCAGCACAACTTTAAGAAACTCTATTTCACCAACCTTTAAGAAACCACAATAATACAATAATGCTTATTTCGTATCAACAAGAAGCCAACAAAAAAAAAACAACAAAAAAAAAAAACAACGCAAATATCAAAATAATAGGTGAATACAGTTTTGTTGCTATTGTGAAAAACAATGAACACAATTGTTAATTGGAAACAGAAAAGTTTTTCAAATAAATTTGGATATAATATATAATATATTATACCATGCACTAAATGTAATGTAATATATTGTGCAATCTGTAATATAACTAAAATCAATACTATTAGGGGTCAGGACTTTTACTGATTTATAAAATCTTAATTCTGCACACGTATTTACATACGCAAATTACAATCCAATTTTTCTTCTCAACCGTCTTTGCATAAAAATTGGAAAGATTACTTAATAATAAACAAATAACCAATTAAATTAATCACTTATGTCACTACTTGATTCATTTTGGTAAAAACAATAATATCATCACTAGTAATAACAGCTTTGTAAAAATACTTGAGTTTACATTAGAAAAACTTTCTGATAATATATTCTCATTGTATGTAATTGGGATTTGCCTAGTTGTTTGAAGATTTGTTTTTGTAATTTTAGGATAACCTTTCTAGTACTTTATAGTGAGATTCGAAATTTTAGTTCATTTCTCAATTTAGGTAAAGTGTGACGTTGCGTGATCCTTTTGTCTTTTTTAATACTACAGTCTACATCTACTATCTATACTACCTGTATCTTCTATACTATCTATATCTAACTAATCCAATTGTTTAACTATGAGGTTCTCAATATTCAAAGACGTTTTCACATACACATTTACACTAATAAATTCATTTTTCAATGTAAACAGTAATGAGACAAAAATTAGATAATGAGATAGCGTCGGGTGGCGTTCCTATTTGCTCTCTATATGGAGCCAAGGAATGACACATTTCGTTAATGTGTCACACATGTTCACGTATCAACTTCACATGGTCTATGCATAGTCAGGTTAATATGGCCCTTCTTCCTCGATTCAGATCCTTAAATAACCACCTGCCCCCTGAGCTCTGGAAGTTGTCAAGTCCAGAGCTTGGGACATCTTGGAGTTTGCCGTTTCTCGGTCTTTTCCTTACTCTCCAGACTCTGCCCAGGAATCAACAAAACCGCCACAGTTTTCAGAGTATCTCTCCAACAAAAGCACGACGATAGGTCCAAAATAGGACAATTCACGGATAACATTAGGGGGAGTTGGTGTGGTCTTACCCTTATTATTATTAAATCCATTAGATTTCGTGGTCCGATTGACCAAATAACTTCTTTCAATTAATTAATATTTATGTAAGGAAATGTTTTTTCAGAGGATCTTCGGAAGAGGTCAAAACAGAGAAAACTTCTGTGCCCAAAACACCATGTTGTTTAATTTCCTATTAAGATTTTAAAGTAAGATATTCAATTATTGTTGTAATTATTGTTTTTTATGTTTTAATTTTTGTTTATATGATAATAAAACAGGCCCTGAAGATGACAGTATAAAACTGTCGAAAGCTCGGCGAAAACCGTAAGGAAGTTTTCTCTGTTTTGACCTCTTCCGAACATCCTCTGAAAAGACTTATTGTATCCAGCAGGTCGATAATCTAGTTCATCGTTACATTTATGTAAGGTATTGTTGGGACAAAAAAGTCAGTGTCACGAGCGGGATTCGAACCCACGATCTTCGGCTAAATGCGCCGCTACTCTACCACTTGAGCTATCGTGACTTCGATCCACTCGGACACCAACCTCCCATCTCCACCCACCTTTCGAATTCTGTATTATTATTATGTAATAAAGTCTACCAACGAGACTGTTAATGAATAATTTAAAAAAATAAAAATGGTTTTGTATGTTTTTTCTTAATTTTAAAAACACTCAAAATAACCACTGTAAATTGTAGGAAACCTAGGTTTAAATTTTATTCAGACTTCCCGAAATGACATTTAAGTAATTAGATAAATTATGTATGTGTTGTTAATTGTCACACAACGTACACATGATGGAAAACATGGGAAGGTCTAAAAACATGGTTCGTTTGGACACATGTTAAACGTCTCGCCATAAAGGGGCGCAGTTTTAATTATTGATTGTCAACCAGCTCTCGCTTATTGGCAGTTAGGGGTAGAAATTTGTAGCCAACCTGATTTGGTAGAGATTTATAATTCACTTAACAACCCCTAATATAAGTGACCTGCGACTGTTTGTCGAACCGGCTCCCAATAAACAGCCGCCCTAGTGATTTAGACCTCTAAACTAATAAAGGTCCCGACCGTGAGGGATATGATTTGTTTTCGAACGGCCTGGAAATACTAATAAGCTCTGGAGTGTATTGAGCGAGGAGTGTCGCCTTTCATTAAAGAACATCCGCCGAAAGCAGACTTCTCTTCTCGTTCAAAACAAATATTTCACTTACGCCGGCTCCGTTTACAGAACTGAGCCCTTCGAGTTTGTCATCCGTGAAAATGGAAGGAAAGGCCTCAAAGTACCCACTCTTCAAAAGGCTCTTTTTCGATGCTTAACTCATCGGAAGCGGTTCAGACAAATTTTCACCTGTGGTGATACAATTTACAGTTTAATGTTTTGTTATAATTTAAAAATGATGTTAAGTTCCC
Source organism: Cimex lectularius (assembly GCF_000648675.2). Classification (NCBI taxonomy): domain Eukaryota; kingdom Metazoa; phylum Arthropoda; class Insecta; order Hemiptera; family Cimicidae; genus Cimex; species Cimex lectularius. The sequence goes on along the minus strand of NW_019392888.1, from coordinate 250,987 downwards.
TTATTATATATATAACTGAACAAATCCTACCAAGGGGATAGGTTGCTCGTAGTCTATTAGAACTATGTGTTCAAATGAATTATCTATGTCAAAACTCTCTCTCTCTCTCTCTTTCTCTCTCTCTCTCTCTCTCTCTCTCACTCACACACACACTCTCTCTTTTTTTCTCTCTCTCTCTATCTCTCTCTCTCTCGTTTTCTCTTTCCCTCATTATCTATCGATCCATCTCTTTATTTCTCTCTCACTCTCCTCGCACTCTCTCCTACTCTTTCTCTGTTTTCACAATCTAACCATCTTTTTATCTATCTCTCTATCTGCTATATTTCTATTTACTCAACTAAGCACCTTTGTATTTTCTTTTAACTGTCTTCTTTTTTATTATTTTCTCTCACTGTATTTTTCGTTTTATTCTTTCTCCTTTTTCACTATCTATCCATTCTATCTTTGTATCTATATATATCTTTATCTTCTATCTACTCAACTCGGCAATTTTCTATTTTCTTTAACTGTCTTTATCTTTCTTTTTTATTCTTTTTTCTCACTCTGAACTTTTCCTTTTGTGCTCTCTCTCCTACTCTCTCTCTTTCCCTCCTTATAAAACAACTTATATCATTTAAAAAAAAAATAGATGAACTTCATTCAACAGGCATTACAACATTTACGTTTAACATTTTGGAACATGTGCTATCTCACCTTCTTTCTCCCTTTTTTGCACCATCTAACTGTATATATTCTATGTACATAGCTCGGTCTTTAACCCTTTTAGCTGTCTCCATATTTGTTTTTACTTTTTTTAGCTTTCTTTTTTTCACTCTCCCTCTTTCTCTCTCTTTCACCCTCTCGCCCCATCTTTCTCCTTCCCCCTCTCGCCCCCTCACTCCTTCCCCCTCTCTCCTTTCCCTCTCTCTCTCTCTCTCTCTCCTTCTCCCTCTCTCTCCTTCCCCTCTCTCTCCTTCCCCCTCTCTCTCCTTCCCCCCTCACTCTCACTCTCTCTCACCATCTCTCTCCTGTATAGCTCCTCCTTCTATAGCTGTCTTTTTCTATTTAACGCGTAATTTTTCTATTCTGAATTTTTCTTCGTATTTCTCTCCTCTCCTTCCCCTTTTGTTTTTCTTTCTTCCTCACGTTATCTTTTTCACTTCTTTACTCTCTTTCTCATGCTCTCTCTCTCTCTCTCTCTCACTCTCTCTCTGTCTCTCTCTCTCTCTCCCTCTTTCTCGTAGTAAAATTGTTGTAACTTTTAGTGTGATCGTGTGATCTTATTTTCAATATCTGCATCGAATGCAACGAAGCTTTTCAAAGCTTTTGAAGATTGTTGAATTTGGAACGAAAATAGGACGGGAAGGTGTGGAGGAAGGGCTTATTTACAAATCCAAAGATTCTTATTTAAAATGGTTTCCGTTGAAAAATATTGCCTCCGTCGAAATGTTATGTGCAACTGTGTGTGTTATGTGTAGTTTTGCAGCATTTTTAAATCCTAGCATCCTAGGGAAACGTAAGATAATGTTAATTTTTTTAAATGCAATTTATAATTCAGGTTGCTAAACCATAAATAAAGGAAAACCTGGTCAACCTTGTTGTGTGTATAAAAGAAGTCATTTGCCGACCGGCAATAATCCATGTGAGATCGCCAGCGGCTAAACATCACTCCGAATGGTGTTGATTTTTCGGAAAAAGCGTAACTTGCAATAATATTGATTCAGCCTTTGGAAGTAGCTGTCGGGCAAATGCGGGTCAGTAGGAAACTGACTGCAGGAAAAAGAAAACATACAGGCAGCATTTGATTCCCCCCTCCCAGATTTACGTATGTTTTCAAGTCGCGCCCCATTATCCGTAACACATGGTGCCGTTTCACGCAAACTAGAGATCACAGCGGGCTTTACTTTAGTTTTGTATACAGAAAGTCAGGTTTTTTTGAGAATTATTATGACAACAACCGTACGACAGCTTACGTAAATATCCTGCAACCGCATGACATTAAATAATTAAGTAATTTATTACAGTATTATTATTTTATATTTTTGTATAGCCTTAATATGTACGCCTAATTACATTTATCGTTTTTATAAAAAAAATTCTTATCAAAGATTGAAGATTGGTATAGTAATAATAATAATAAACAGCCTTTATTGGTGATGACCAGGCCCTAAAATAATAATAAACACAGGCTTTTTCCTTTTGAGCTGATGGTGGATGAAACAACTTCAGTGCTGCTTGGCTGTGCGAAAATTTGAATACTATTTAATCCTTTGTTAGATATTTCTTTCGCACAGAATTTTCAGGGATCTTAGGTTGAAAGAATTTCTAGACAAAATTTGGGTATCCCTCACTCTTGCCCACACTCCTCAGGTGGTTGCTGTTTTTACAAATATTCATATCTTATTTAGTGCAATATTTTTGACAGAATTCTGTTTGAGGTAGATAGTTTTGTATATTCTACAAAGTAGAATATTATACGGGAATGTTCTTCTATGCGGCAATTTTTCTGCTTCAATGTTATTTATTGTTAAAGGACTTTTCCCCCCGAATTTTAGACCATTAAAACCATTTCGTCACTTCGACTTTAAGTTTAACATCTTAGTAATATATTACGTATAAGTTCATAATTTATAACATGCATACATTTGGTTTTAAGAGCTTCATAATAAATTAAATATTCCATATAAAAATGCATTTTTGTGTGGAAATTGTCATGCATAATTAGAAGTAAGGAAATGCTTATTTTTCCAACGGGTCATTTTCCGGGTCTATAGAAATATCCTCGAAATGAAAATTAGATCTCTAAACAAATAATGAAACGGGGGTTCGTGATTTAATTAAACAAGCAATTGCTCTTTTTCAGGCTCGCCCTCTTTTCGTTTCCTACAATAAAATTACAAGGTAACTTAACCAAATTATCATTATGAAACTGTTATTAATTTTAATTGCAACAATATAAAGAGGATAGTTAATTACAAGGGGAAAACATGATATCAAATATATTTCATTACAGTTATTATAATGATTTATACGAAATTGTCTGAATTTATAGAGGCACAACGATTTATAAATTCAGACTCTACAATAGTATACAAATTATTAAAACTTGTGATATCGACGAAACATAAACATAACCAGGAAAAACTTTATTAATTTGGATTTAAAATTTTTTAAAAACCAAATACCACTATTTGCTAGACAGAAATTCATTTCTGTCATCCCAGAAAGCCGGAAATTCCAACTAAGAAACTGGCAATGCAATAATCGCAGAACATGCTAAACAAACGATAAACTACACAATTAAAAATTAACCCGACAAAAACCATTCCCTCGATGAAAATAAACGTACTTGTTATTTGAGGAACTTCTATGGTAGACTTGGAGCCTGGCTTCGTTTAATAATTGATGACCAAATCCGTTTATAAGCAAATTATATCGAATTGGGTCAGGGGACATGAAATAGAAGCCACGCAATTTAAAAGATTGATCAAACGATCTTCAACCAAAATCCAAATGAATTACCATCTAACATGCAAACATTAGAAATCCAAATGAATGAACCTATCAACAGATTTTGTAAAGAAGAATCTGCTGTAGAAATCTTTTTCGTCTGTGCAAATCCAATCACTGAATAAAACGTAACGATTTTTTAAAACTTCCGGTATGTAAAAACAAGGTTGATCAATATTCCCCACTTCCTTGACTCCATATAGAGAGCGAGTAGGATGCGACCTGTATTTGGTTCCCGGTTAGCCGAAACAGGGCTTTTTAGTGCAATTTGCTTGACTGTACTTATCAGGTTGAAAATGTAATGTCAGAGATCTAATGGCGGAATATTGAGTAAATCCATCCTTAATTACATTCGGTATATAATGAATGTATGGAAATGGTATTGGAAGAATATTGAGTACTCAGCTACCTGACGAGAGTGAATGGAAATAGGAAATAATGAAGTTAAGAATGAGTGAGGGTATAGTGGGACTAGGGTGTCCCTGGAGCTTCTTTGGACGGACGAAAGTCTACCCCGTACATCCTAAACCCGAGGGGAAGTCTTATTCTCAATTTTATACGTATGCATATGTAACAACATAAAGAACTTATAAAGGTCGTTTAGGGAAAATGACAGAAAATACACCTCACTGAAAACCAACTCAACAGACAATAATGAAATTACTATGCAACTTACAAACAGGACAAAAGCAAACATCCTCCAAAACTTGAAATTATACAAACACAAGAGGATAAACATTAAAAATGCATATATACAAAAATTTACACCAGTTTGCGTACATCTTTTACACCAATCAAAATCCTATACCAATTAAAAAGAAAAAAGACCAACAAACACAAAGACCGATTGCAACAATGAAAACAACGCAGACAATCCACAAAAGGCACACCAACAAACAAAGAAAACGCTGACATACGCACTCCAATCACATAATAATATAAAAGAGACTTAACTTAACAGACCATATCACACATATTGAGAAAGCGAAAAGCCGAAAAGGCTCTGACATTCCAATCCAGGGACGATAAATGACAAGGTGAAGAATCATCTAAACTACTTCTAAAATCATGACGGTCAAACTACAAAAAATAACACGAAAACATATTTCCTATTTTATAAGTATTTATTCAAATTACATTTGTTTCAATCTAATAAAAATAATAATCCAAAAGGAAGGATACTGAAAATTATATTTTCATTCCAGCCAATACTTACGGTTATCTTTGATACCACATGGTTAAATCATAAGCAGGCGTTTCTAGTTGTAGATAATAGTAGATCATCTTGTTTTCCCGTTGAAAACGTGAGTCTGTTGCCCACTATTATTATATATTTTGTTTTATTCCTGACAGTATTCTCATTTCTACATATTTCCGAAGACCCATGGTTGTTCCAGTACGACCCACTCTATTCCATTATTCTTATGACGCTAAAAATATTATATCAACTTATCCCGCCTCAAACCCAATCTAACGGAGCATAAATCTATTTTGTATTTGGTTTGTAAATAGAGACTTAGAAGTGAAAATAAATTAATTCAATCTTAGAAAGATCACCCTCTGTAAATCTACTTTGCTTAACGTATCCTGAAATAGAAAACCAATTCATTGGAAATAGAAATCCAACCTCGTGTTGGCTTCCGCATATACATCTTTCTTATAACCACATAGCAAAAGATCTGAAAACTGTTAAAACCAACACACATGATCCGTAATTCGCTGAAGATCCCAATTCCCCTCATTATAATATCCGCATTACAGCTAAACGTCATCCCAAAACACTAATCCAACGGCGTCCATTCTTGCAAATCCTCCAACTTGCGATAGTTTTAACCGTAGAGTTTGTCCCGATCCAATAGTTTCAGTTTAAAAATAGTTCAGTTTAAATAAGAAACACAATATTATCACACGAAGACAAAAAAAAAAAAAAAAAAACCTGCACAATTTTAAAAATAGAATTTTTCTTTAAAAATTTCGGTGTCTCGTAACTCACTTGTAATGTTGGAAAAATTAATTAGAAAACTGTATAAGTAACAACGTTGGCAAAATGTTCAATCTTTGGCGTTACGAATTACTTTTATCCATATTTTTTGTCTTGTGATAACGCGCAGAGGCCTGGGCGGATATTGCTCCAGGCCCAATTACCAACATCGTGACTCAGGTCCTCCATTTGTCCACGTCATGGTCTTCAAGTGATTACCGCACTTGACCCGTTCCGACAAATATCTGGCACGTCGTCCTTTTCCTCGGCAATATATCAAGATCATGTGAAAACTAGCCCTTGGAAATTAAGAAAATACACTTTTCTATTAATTTCTGAACGGCACTGTGGAAAATAAAAAGGAAACGTATGTATGGAGTTTCCATATCTTAATTCACTAAGGATAATGAAAGAATAGTTATATTACATCGTAAAGTAATTTAGCGAATATGGTATTAGTACATAATAAACGCATGCTTAACTGGTCTAAACTATACTTCATCAGTCTACTATCGCTTGTTCACATTTCCCATCATCGTCAGTGAGAAACTCACGTGTTCACCACTATAAATGTTACACACGTAGTTCGATTGCTTGCACAACCAATATAAGGATATATTGGATGTATTTTGGCAAATGGTCTACAGGACTTCCTTATATGTGTAACACTATATATCGATGATAATGAAAAGGATGTGCCATTGCTGCAATCCTTATTCCGGGACTTTTTGGATTCTTAGGATTGAGCAGTATTTTGCATTCGAAGATAATATGGGTAGATATCAGATTTGAAAACGAAAATAGAAGGGGGAAAATGAGATGTGCTCACTGAGCGAGGCTGGTAGAAGGGATAGATGGGACTGGAAAATCGGAACTTCCGAAAAGGACATAGAATTTGAAATGGTAAAGTTGGGGTTCGCAAGTCGATTAATTTTTTTTTGTAAAGTATGGTTCTAATCACAGACGTTTTGCTTATAACAACTACATAGAGGGGCCATAGAAGAGGCTGAGGACGGGTCCTAAAGGATCAAAGAGCCGACTTGGCTCTAGTCTTTTTGAATGGGTAATAAAAATGTTTACTACGGAGTGAATATATCAATTCAATAGTTTAAACGGTTCATTCTACTCAGGTTTTACAGTGATCCAGATTTCTAGCTGTAAATACTCATTATCTACAAGTAAGATTCCAAGTTGTGCACAGTGAGGTAATGCTAAACATTTGTAACAAATATTGACCGGAGGTTCTACTCAGGGTAAATAATTGGCGTGGGGTGGCAGAGTGGTTAGGACGTTTGACCGTATTTGACACGCAAGCCATTCTGGGTTCGAATCCCGGCACAACCGAGGCAATTTTAATTGGTAATAATATTTAAAAATATTGTAAATTGATTTGACCACTGTCCGTGCCACGCAACGGGTAGCTAATCGTTAAGCCCTCCTGTACAAAAGGAATTACTTTACTTTTTACTTCAATGAGCACACATTTTTTAACGAGGATAAATTCTCGAGCGAGTACTTTCCTTGTCATGTGAATTTGGAAGGGATTATTTTTATCATGAGTTCGTTAAAAAGGGCTTGTTGGTTTGAAAACTTCTTTAGGTAGTATAAAAATGTAAAAAATTGCATTTTTAATATCCTTTCAGAGATATCTTTTTGTTTAACGTAAAGCGTTGGTTTTAGACTTTTTCTAACTTCAAAAGGTTTCGCCATGGAAACAATATGAAATTATATTGTTTTGTACAAATTTTCTTAACAATGAAAATTAACAAAAAATCTGAGTCGTTTAGTTTGAAGCAGAAAGATATAATTATAAAGTCATCAAGGGTTGAAAATGGTTGTATTTAAAAGTTTTGTAGATAAACGTCTTTCGTGACCTCATCCGTTTTAAATCATTTTGACGACGAGCGTTGAATTCTAAAAGTAGGATTTAGACTGAAGTTCTTTTTGAATTATCGGATATACTTATGTATTGATGCATTGTGAATATGCCGCAGAATAAACAGTTCGATTTCAAGAAACGAAATATCCCAGAGATTGAGTTGTTTCGTACATCTGATAAGGCTTTGTTAGGTGATGAGGACGGAACAGGAAAACAAGCTTTAAGTACGCTTGGACCAAATAACACGCAGATCTCGCGTTACGCTTCATTTTACTTAAAATGTTTCATTTATGGAGAAAATTAATGTTTATAATTTAATGTGCTGTTGAACCTATCAAAGGAAATATAAAGAAGAATGCAGTCAATAAACATAATTCCAGACACTATCATCGGTTATCATTATAACATATACGCAAATTGCACTGAGAGGCAAAAAAGCGGCCACACTCTTTATTAAATACTTGCAATTGTTAAAATTTTTATTTGTGTTGTTTACTGGATATTTTAAAAGAAAACATAAGAATAGCAAAATAAATAATTAAACTGAGTAAAATACTTTATTAAAAATGTTGCTATGGAAACAACGAAGAAAAGGTTCATTTCAGTACGGAGCATTTCCTCTTGCATTGATCACCTCTTGCATTCGACGTGGCATCGATTTTATGATATTTTGAATGTAATGCTATGGAATATTTGCATCCACCTCCAACAATTCTTAATGCCTGCAAATTCTCTGGCATCACTGGGCAACTTTTACCCTCTTTGACAACACGTCGCAAAGGTGTTAGCGGTTAATATTGGGACTACATGCTGGCCACCCCAAACTTTGAACTGAAGCCCGCTAGTCAGTCAGTAGTAGTCATCAACCATGCTAGCTGTGTGGGACCTTGCATTGTTATGCATAAAAATAAAACCCTCGCCCCATAAGGAACAACTTTTTCTGATAACACATCTTCAATATTAATGCAGCTGTTAAGGAACCGTCGATGAAGTTCACAAGTTGTTCTGAGAATGTTAACACACTCTTGGCCCATATGGCATATGCTTGACTTCTTCCATATTCCATCAATGCACATAATTCATTTATAATTCATCATAATTCTGGCCGAAATTGTATAACTTAAAACCATCATTCAGTCAAACTTGAAACTTAAAAATGGTACAATTTAAAAAAATCAAACGACATTAACGTTAGAAAGAAACGTTACATAAAAAACAACAAATAAGATATTGACTATTCTTTGATTTATTTACAAAATCCAATTGTACTCACAAATGGAAGATTTTATCGGTGTTTTAATTACCTTTAATCCTTTAAAACGGACCAAATATTGTTGTAAGATAAAATGGAGGATTGTCTAATTGATAATTAAAAACATTGAGAGTGGCCACTTTTTCGCTTCTCACTGTATTAAGGATTTAAGTTAACGATTTATGTCACTTTTCGGGCAAAACCTTTTAGCGGATGCGTGCCTAAAATGAAATGGGAGTAGTAAAGTTATAAAACGAATTTATCTAATTAGTCTAATCTCTTTTCTCCATTGCTGACGGTCATTCTTAAACTCGTTTTTCTCTTCTTATATTTGTTACTCTTATAGTTGAAATAATTTGCTGATATGTTTTCTTCATTATTAAAAAGTATGCAAAGAATAAAGTAGAGTTTGAGAATGAGAGGAAAAAGTTGTATTTTTATGTCTAATTACTTATAGCACTTTGCTCAATTTTCGAAAACATTAAATGGTTTTGAGAGATTTAAAAAATAAAGTATTAGGTGATAAAATTCTTCGTTTTTACATAACAAAGGTTTGCAATCGATCATAACAACCATAGTATTGGGTGTTTTTGGAACGAAAGCCCATCTGATATATGTTGGGTTCGAATAAAGGGTTGTTATTGTGAAAGGTTGCATCAACTAAAACCGCATAAAGACCTAACCATAAAAGCACAAGAGAGTGAGTTAGAGGGGGAGAGGAAGAAAGAGAGAAAATGGGAAAGAGGGAGAAAGCGTGAGAGGGCGAGAAAGAAAACAAGGGAGAGCGAAAGAAAAAAAAAGTCAGAAATATAGTAAAAATAAAATAAGAAAAAGAGAGGTAAATAGTAAGAGAACGAAAGAGAAAGAGTTAGAATAGTAAGACAAAACAGAGAGGGATACAAAGAGAAAGAGGATAAGAGAAAGAAAGACAGAAAGAGATAAGGTGAGAGAGAAAGAAAAGAATAAAGAGTGAGGGAAAGAACGTTAGAGATAGAATGAGAGAAAGAAATCAAGAAAGATAGATTGGAAAAGGAGAAAGTGACAAACAGATATTTTAGTTTATCGTATGTTTTATGCATAACAACTACTTTGAAGCATGAACTAACAAGTTAATAAGACATAGCTTTTTGTGTCTTCGTGAGAATTTTTTCAAATTTAATTGTCTGTCGTTTTACATTTTAATATATGAGAGAGCCAAGGAGCCGCCCTTTCCACCTTGGGTTTTCTATTGTGCTTCAGGCAGGGCTTCTCACGTGTTTCAACTCTCCACTCAGTACGTGATCATATTAGCTCACGCGAGCTGTAACTTTGCTCGACCCTTCCAAAGACCGACAGTTTTCACTTTTCCCCTCCGTTCATTTTCGTATAAAACGCCATTCTACCCTTGATTATCGATGTTGATGCGATTTTCGTAACAATTTATATCGAATTAGCACGATCCTTAAGTACACGGGCTTACACGCTTCTTTCTATGTAGACTAATTCACCTGCCCTTCATTCTCAATTTGTTCAACACTTAAATTAGTATAGAGAATAGTGAGATAGTAACTACATAAGATTCTTTTATTGAAGGATTTGAACGCTATTTTGCTATCAAAGTGGTTATTGCAACATAAAATAAACGGAGCAGTTTTTTCACGCAATTTGATTAAAATACGGGCATAACCAAACTTTTTTCCATCGCATTAATTAATATTGAATTAGAAAAGATTCGGTCAATCAATATTCACGTTGCGATTTCCCTAATTTCAAACCCAACAAAAAACTCCTTCTATAAATATTTGGTGGCACTTAGTGTCCTCTATATTCCGATAGGTAGCCACAAAAATAATCTCTAGACTATGAAAATTACCTTTCAGTTGGGGAGAGGGCGACGAGCGGTTGACATGACAAACGCGTCGTCCTTATTCACGCCAATAAATACATTCATATAAGACAGGACCTTAAAAACTCATACGTGTAGATAAAATCAGAGGCAACAAGGGGTTTGTTTTACATGAGTGTAGTGGCTCAACTATAATATGTGGTCATCAAACTCTAGCTTACAAGAAACAACATAAAGAAAAAATAAAATAACACAATAGTATTGTTGCTTTTTAAATCGATTTTAGATGACATTTAATTCATTTTACTTTCGCATTTATAAGAAAACGTTGAAATATAAATAAATTATAACAGTAACTATTGAATTATAAAGAAAATAATAGTCTCTATTCGTGCTGGAGCTTTTGGTAGGATTGGACTACAGATTTCCTCCTTCCAATGTAAATACGTCGAAATCCGTCAAATTCTCGCCAAAACAGTGGAAGCTAGTGAATCAATTGTTGTCAGTGAAACAACCCGCTTGTATAATTTCCCTTGGAAATTATCCTGTAATATACAAACGTAGCAGGGTAAAAGCTTGCTCCAGGAGAAGTTCGAGACAAACATAAACTTCGCCCAAGTTTTCAACGACCTTATTACTCAAGAAAACAATTACGTTTACTTGACCGATTGGGAGTAAGGAGTTCATTAGATAATTCTCCTAAATTTTATATACAGAAAAAACAGCCCTCATCAAGTAATGCACATACTTCCAAAATGTGGATTTTGGGTGCGCAGCGTTTATTTCTACACCAAGCGAAATAAAATTACATGTATACATATGTTCGGTATAAATAGGATCCATTTATATCTAACACATTAAAATATAGTCGGTTTCAAAAAGATTCCATCCTATTGAGTAGTAATCGAAGCCATTTTTCCTCCATTGAGGATTAGATAAAAGACTCTTGTATAATATTATTCAGTTGTCCGACAAAAAAATGACTACATTGTACACATTAACAACCGAAAATGTAAATTCTAATCTTCTAATATTATATTAATTATTATATTAATCTAATTCTAATATTATTCACATTATTATTTTCGTTGTTTGGTTTCCATTTACATAGGAAAAAACACATCACAACAATGATAAACCGTTTATCTTAGAAACAGCATGGCAGGATTTGTCGGTTAGCCGAATTATTTTAGTAGTTTTTTTATAGCTACAATAACAGTATAAAACGTTTTATTTTGACTAAATTCAGAGGATCACGTAGTGAATGTCCAGGGGGAAAAAACCATGAAACAATCTCGCCGTTCAGCAGGCGGCAGTTTGTTTACCCAGTATTTGGTAATCTCTTGACAGTTATCAGCAAATAAAGAACAACGTGGAAACGGACGCAAAAAACAACAAATGAATGCGTAACTCTCTTAACTAAAATAAACACAATACCGTCCACCACGCATCGTAAATGTTCGAGGCCGGATTTGTACAGTTTGCACAGCCAGTTGGCAAATAAACATTCATACGATTAAAATTTTTATTTGTTTTTATAACGAAGTTTACTTCAGTCTGCCTGGCTCTTTTTACAATGGGTATATTGTTATTTCTAGAATATCTATTGCAGAGGTATTTAAAATCCGCTGGATCCAATCCTGCCAAATCACGTTGAATGTATTAAAGACTTCGGAATATTATTATCACCGATGACTGACTACTTAAGTTTTAAGTTAAACCTTACATCGCCAATAAAATAACAATACAATAATGGTGATATAGAATTTACTAACGAGATAGAATATTGATTTATCTGCGTATAGGTCAGACTATATTTATACATGGGCATCTGTCGAGCCATCCCTAAACATCCCTTTCCCCGTCTCTTTCAGACTCCGTTTCTCTCTCTCTCTCTCTCTCTCTCTCTCTCTCCTCTCTCTCTCTCTCTCTCTCCCAATCAATCTGTCTATCTATTTATCCACCTATCTATGTATCTATCTATCTATCTATCTTTTTCTATATCTGTCTTGCTCTCTCTTCCTCCCTTTCTGTTCCTTCCTCTCGCTCTGGTTATGGGAAAGGATACCAGATAATCTGGTTCTTGGCCACATGTGTCATAGCTGGGGAACTCCTTATAGAATTAAAGGTTAGAGAAATGGCATAATCAGCAACGAGTTACGCAAAACGAGATATGAGGTACTCGGTTAAGAACATCAATCGAATCTGAAATCCCAACGTGTAAAAGAATACACCCAGCAGAAGACAGATATTGTTTTTCATTTGATGAACAGACTAGTAGTGGTCAATCTGGAGGGAAAGCCTTCTACAATGTGATGATAGGTAGTGTAGTTAGTGCAGTGTACTCGAACCCGGACCTTTGCCTGACAATGATGAGCGCCATGTCAACGCCTGAACCGTTGAGGCCACCGACGTCTCATTAAGTATGACTATACTTACTTTAACTATATTATTAATTTTTAATGCACTTGATAGATTGTACGGTAGCTATTATACTTAACAAAACGACAAATGCCAAACGAATCTAATAAAGTTATATAAAACATTATTTAATGAAAAGTATCAAAATAGAAACGGTAGCGAATTGATAGTTTATTGTACTTTTTGATATTACGAACGGGAAAAATATTCATAACATAGACGATATGTTTTGAGAAAAATAAAATATATTTATACACATGAGAATAGTTAATGTTTGATAAGTGGTCTGTGTGACGTGGAACCATAATTTTTTCGTTACCGATCATTTTGTTTTGCTTATCCTAGCTGGATCTGGACTATTGTAGACGCTCATTTAACAAAATCACACAGGCACACTGTAATTGGTGTTGATTATTAATTTTTATCTTTAATTTTAATTGGAAAAACATTCAGACAAAAATAATTTATTAAAAGATTGGATAGCTTTACATGGTTGAAAAATGGAAAGGTTGTTATTAATTTTAAATGATTGTTAGTCAAAATTACTTTTGTATTGTCGGTTGGAATTTAATTAATAATTGTATTGCCCAGTTTGTTTTGTAGAGCTCTACTATATCGTTCAAGTCAATTTTTATCACGGACAGTGCTTTTAGGGCATTCGAGCCAGCTAAGAGGCCCACAGAAGAAAAAAAAAGGTTCCGCATTGTCCCCAGCGAAACAATGGTACAGAGACGGCTGAATTAACTTTCGGTAGAAAACGGTAGAGCACTCAAGGATGAAACGAAGTTCAGCCGGCTAACACTCGAACTCTATAAACTTATTAGGCGCAGTGCGTTGTATAGGTCCAGGTTAACTCAGTTATCACGTTTCAAAACGACTTGCTTACATTCATAACCTCATCTTTTTTGAAAGCTTGGCACGAGGATCTGGTTTATTCTACTTGAAGTGGGTATAAAGCAGACCAAACCAAAGTCGATAGCTTGCTCCGTAGAAACGGAATTATTTCACAAATCACAGACCTTTTCCCTAACCCCCAAACAGGCAATTATGAAACAATTAAAAAAAGAAATTAAAAAAACTTTACGAGTTAGCAATAATAAAATAAATTTTTAGTGTCATTATTGTAATTAATTATGAGCCCTAAAACTGGATACAAAACAATCTGATATTAAACAGCGCTCATTCGGGAATGAAAACTTCCATAAAGCTTAAAATAAGACAAAGTATCGAATAGTATAAACCGAAGCACGAACATACAACCGAGATACTTGGATGTCTTGGTTAATTATCGAAAAAGACGACATCCTACCGAAACAGTGGAATTAACGAGAAACTGATCTAAAGAATTCAAAAAGCAAGAATCAATGGAGCCAAAGGTTATGCATTTGGGGCGTACAAAGATATAATTATTTGCCAAAAGTAAAGTTTGAAACTGGCCGTGCAATGCTCACACCATCAGGCAGAATTATTAGTATTCAAATGCACTAGCATCCCGTTTAAATCGATGCGCTAGAATCTGGCTGGTCCGCCTTAAGGACAATTTGTAGGTGTGCTTGTTCTTTCCTATCGTTTCCTTAAGAATTCGGCTTTTACAAAAAATCATGTCGACAAGATTGTATCCAATTTATTAAAAGATCCTAATTGACGGTTTTTCTAACGAATTGCTGGCTCAAGCTAATCAAACCACACTACAACCCCCCCCCCAAAAAAAAATGTCGTTTATGCCCAGACTATAATGTCTGACATCGTTATAAAAACTACTTAGAAAAAAAATTATAATATCCCTAACGCACATGTTCAATCAACAATTGTTCTTATTTCAAACTTGTATTGTTATTTTAAACATTAGAAATTTTATTTATTGGTAATTATTTAACAAAAGTGTATGTATTGATAATAATGAATTAACGCGACCACCGTGGTACTTGGGGGGGGGGATTCTACTTCAGCAAAGGTACCGCGGAATTTCGGGTCCTTGGTTCTGGGATTTTTAACACGAGTGCTTGTTTTACTGTGTAATTAGACACTCTATTTACTAAGGATCTTCTAGTTAAAATTTAGGTTAGTTAGGACAATTCTTAAATGACCTCACTTTATAAATAATGCGTGTTAAGATAGCCTTTATACACATCAATTCAGTTACATTTTTAACTCCTAGAACTTAACTCGCAGTTTACACGGATAAGTGAGACCCTTTAATCACCGAACATGTCTGTTGATGGAGCTTGCATTTATTTTTTAAACAAAACCGCTTATAACATTATTATCAGTTGAACTGTTAGTGCAATTGACCTACTGTTAACTGAGATAACCTGCTAATCTGTCTGAATCTATTGGAATGCCAGGTACTGTCAAATAAGAGATAAACAGTTAGGTTCGTACATTGACCGTATCACATGGAATAAACAAAAAATTTTACTGTTGAAAAGCTTTATCTTTTAAAATTCTGAGTAAATATCTATATCTATTATACAGTGCCTATTGTGAATATAAATCCAAAATGTTGGTTATATAATGAATACATTTTCACAACTACCTTTATGCTTTATCTGAATTATAAAATACTTTCAGGAGTGAAATATGCTACAAATGTTTTTACTTTTAAATAATTTAATAGTGTTAATTCTAAAATTATTATATATTAAAAGTTAGTCAGGGGAAAATTTTGTTAATTAGTAAAATAACATTATATATTGAGTAATGTTTCTACATTTTTAATATCACTATATCATCAATTACCCAGAAAGAGTGTCGCAGTTTTTGCTCGGTGCTGGATGGCTGCCAGAGAACTGCCCTTTACCTCGGGACTTTGTAAACCCAAGGGGAAAATCCAAACAACAAAGCCTATTAATCTCTTTTACCTGGTTTGTTTAAGGAATGCGTACATGGATGATATATGCTTAGATTTTAATAAAGTGATTCCAATTCGATGAACCATTTCGGCTCTATTTTGCCGCCCGGAATAAACTTTTATCGTTGGCTCCAATCCAGTTTTACATTGTTGTTACGCCCCCAGACTAACCTGGCAGGGGAGAAGGACGGCGTATACGCATTACAATACATGGGCGAGGAGAACATTTCAAACAGTCTCATGGCGTATAATCTGTAATTTTTCTCGCATACAACTCAATAAAAACACATACCGAAATGTGGCTTGTACCGTTCGAGTTCATCCGTTCACACAATTCCATTACGTTTATCTGCGAAGGGTTTCACTTTATCACAAGAAAATCTGGAGAGTTGGGCTTGCAAAATTGGTTTCTGTCATGACAGTAGAGAATTACAGTTCATGATAGTCGAATTTTATTCACACAATAGTAATGCACAGCTATAGAATACTCAGCAAATACATTCATCCTACCCCTTAATCTACTCTTTCATTCTTACTCCCTAATTTTAGCTTTCTCTCATTTTATTCTATTATATGGTCTTGTTTACTCCTCATTATCACTTCACTTAAAGATGACAACCAGATTTATTTAAACAAAAGCCATTGATGTGGAAAATGGTAGAAGACATAACTCTGGCATTTTGTGGTTGTTACTGAATAATCGTTACTATTATTATTACAAACCATTTCAAAAGCGTTTTGATTTCAGAGAGAGTGACGGGGAGCGAGGGAGTGAGT
Organism: Cimex lectularius; assembly: GCF_000648675.2. NCBI lineage: Eukaryota > Metazoa > Arthropoda > Insecta > Hemiptera > Cimicidae > Cimex > Cimex lectularius. The sequence continues at coordinate 234,512 of NW_019392888.1, read as the reverse complement.
TAGATACATACATAGATAGAAAGATAGACAGATAGATAGATAGATAGAGATATAGGTAGATAGATAGATAGAGAGATAGGTAGATAAATAGATAGATAGATAGATAGAGAGAGAGAAAAAGAGAGAGCAAGAGGAAAGAGAGAGAGAAGAGGGTACAGATATAGACATAAAGAGTTGAATGTGGGAGAGGGAGATCTATATCTATCTATATATATCTATATCTATATATCTATCTATCTATCTATCAATCTATATATATATATAGAAAGAGAGAGAGAGAGAGAGAGAGAGAGAGGGGGTGAGAGAGAGAGAGAGAGAGAGAGATAGAGTGAGAGAGAGAAATGAAAAAGATAACGTGATAAAGAAAGTAAAATAAGGGGGAAGGAGAGCAGTGAAATAAAAAGAAATATTCTAATGGAATACGTGAAAAATAGAACGACATAGAGAGAGAATGAAAGAGACATAGAGGGAGAATGAAAGAAACATAAAAGGAGACTGAGAGACTGAAAGCAACATAGAGGGAGACTGAAAGAAACGAGAGAGAGAGAGAGAGAGAGAGAGAGAGAGAGAGAGAGAGAGAGAGAGAGACAAAAGCATAGAGGAAGTTTTAAAGAAAGGGATAAAGAGGGAGATTGATAGGAGTAGAGTTGGTCAAAGGAAATAAAAGCAATAGGGGAATATTTATTTTAGTTTTTAATTATCTCCATTATAGATAACATGGATTTTTGTAAGCATATATTAATGGACAATCCAGTTGTCCATTGATATATGCTTACAAATATACGTATTAGATTAATTGGTAAATTAATAATTCATATAATATACATGGTAAAAAAAAAAAATATATATAAAGTATCAAAAAGATAGGGTAATTAAAAAATTACAATTTTTGGCTCGAAAAGACACGAATATAATTGTAACGATTAAGGCTATTGAAAAACAAAATAATAAAAGTAAAGTAAACATCGTAGAAAATAAAACAACAATGGAGTTGCCACTATATGTGCCATAGATACTAAAATTAGGCTCAAATTTTAACTTACCGTATGATTTTAAAGATATCCCAGTTTCAAGATAGAAGACTTAGAAGAATAGCAGACTTAGAAAAATCTATTTGAATTCAATAAAACACTTGCCATCAAAATTTTAACTGCTATCAGAGGGAAAGTTGTAAATGCATTCACTAATTTTGCTACCATCAGCACTGAATTGAAAATCACAGGATAAAAGCATAAAAATACAACATATATGATTGACTGCTAGTATGGGCGCAAAAACATAAACATTTGTCAAAAACCATGATTTTTTTTATAGTTGTATAGAAAAATAACGATATAACATAAGGCCTCAGTTTCTTGGACCTTTTTTAAATGTTTTTCTTCAAAAAGTAATTCAGAAGATCTTTTTTTGTTACTAGTTTTTCGACAAATAAAAATAATTCTTGCGAGATTTCTTCAAATGGGTGATGAACATGTCTGCAACTACAGTTCCGTTTCTAAGAAATGTTTGTTTCTGTAAACCTGATGTTTTAATGTAAGAAATATTCAAAATGAGATTGAATCAAAATATTGTCAATTTGAATTGAAATGAAAATTTGTTTCCAATTTTAATTTTCATTAATAGTCACTCTCATTACTATGCAAAGAACGATCTCAAAAGTCTTACCTGATGTCACCCAATAGCTCACGGAATATTGCGAACTTCCTCAAGCAAGTTAACTGTAGAAATGAAATAAGATAACGAATTATTTTCATTGAAGCTTTCCCAGTTACACTTAGTGACGTAATTCGTCGACAGATATGTAGTTTGTAATGTAAGTACTTTGGTTTCATATCATTCAAGGCCAACCAATCGGTGGGGTGCTGTTAGTTTCGAGGGTCCCCCCCCGAAGAAAAAGGTTTTACCATCGCGCCCCGCGTTTCGATAAATAGAAGTGGACTGATCACCAGTTGGCAAAACTGCATGGCCGCCCCGGCTAGTCGGAACCGCAGTTGAATTCGGACGAATCTCTGTGTGGGTGTGTGTGTGTGAATCGCCGAACGGTGAGTTAACATTATTTCCCTTGATTCTAAAACCCTTTTTCCATCATTCGTAATTTTCCCCTTTCTTTTTAATTTAATATTTACACAGGCCGCTACATGGCGATTATATAATTATGAAGTTAATTTGAGAAAAATGGTGTAAGGTTTTAAGTTTTAAAATAATTTCAAAATGGCTAACTATACTTCTTGACAAAAGTTAACGTCCAAGTTAGGACAATTCTCTTCTTTTAGAAAAACAAAGTCAAATTTCGCAAATTCATCACCTCCGAGTGAAGGTATTTTCAGGTTGTTTATAATTGGGAAAATCCCTCTTACCTACGTGAAACTGTCGAGCCTACACGAGTATTAGTGGAATATCTGGAGCATGCTGTTGCGGTGATAGGCGGCAACAGTCTGGAATAAGCTTCTATCAACTTGGCCAAGTAAGCCACACACAAATAGGATTTCCCTTGCCGAAGAGCTCTGTTTGATTTATAGGGAGTATTTACGTGTCGACAGTAATTTTCCCCCACTGTGCTGCTTTTCACCTTTTGTATTTTTCCCAGAATGTCTGTTACAGTTAAACGTCTTTCATAGTGCGTTAAGAATTTTGAATATTATTGATGATTCAGGGGAAAAGCAAAGATAGAAACCAATACTTCCATTTTGACCCTTATTCTTAACTATAAAACCAATTTCCCCAATTGACTGCGAGAAATATAGTGAAAACCCTCGTCCCTTATGTTTGGTAATGTAAAGGTGATCGACCAGCTACTACTCACAATATATTTGGTGAGATCAGGGATGTGGTACTATGAATCTTATGTATTGAAACTATGCCAACTTATTAAAACTAAAACCTCTGATTGATAGAGAAATAAATTAGACTCGAGAAATCAGAAGTTATCGTTTTAATTAATTATTTATTATAAAATTAAAACAAGAATTTCAATCATCAAGAGCCCCAAACGTGAGTAGATGTAACCGTTCCTTATAGTAACCTACTCAAGCTGTCTTTGTTTACTTTACATTTATTGCTTAGTCTGTAATATGAATTTGTAAAATTTGTGCTATTTATTTATTTATTTTAAAAAAACATAGAAAAAATGAGAGATGGTTAAAAAAATTTGTTTTCTACATGTTGATAAAAGAAAATAATGTGTAAATATTGACTGAGAATCTATAAGTTGTAAGTTGTTTGGTGATTTTCATTTTCAAAGCTGAGTAATTTAAAAAAAATTATATGTTTGTATATCCGTTGTAGAGCCCTGAGGAAGGTGAAATATAACACCGAAAGCTTGACATAGTTTCAATACCACATCCTCAATCCCGCCAAATGTTTAAGCTATTTTATAAAAATTACAATTAAATTTCTAATTGGATATGTATAAACATAAATTTACAATTACTTACATACATTTTCGACTTGAGGGGAGCAAATAATCAATATTACTCTTCCTATTACTATTCCTTAGAAAGGATGTCACGTGTTTCCGCTTGAGGCGCTTTAGAGGATTAAAAAGGTAGGATCTGTTGGACATGTCTATTGTTGTAATGAGAACTGCGTTGTTGGAAAATTTAACTTTTGCACGTTGACACTTCATTAATTTGAAATCAGACGCGATATTTTTATTTTCATTATAAAAATTGGATCTCACCCTAATCTTCTATCAATATATATAAAACAGTTCCGTGATTAAAAGGTATTATTCCGGTAAAAAGGATTTTTTTTAAATTCCATTCCTAAAGGGATCATATGGACAATTATTACCGTCCGAAATTAACATGAGGCCATAAGGGCGCTCACTTTACCGTCAGACAGAAGCCGAAACATCCCCTCTCACATTGCAAGCATGCGCGCAGTTTCATTCGCCCTACTTTTCAGTGGCAAGAGAATGTAAAAAGATATAGTTGACCACTGTTCTTGGTTTTGGATATCCGCACAAAGAAGAGATGATTTTCCATGTAAAACTAATTAGGTTCACAGCAAATCTTTCGACTGGCCTGTTTGGATGCTTATGTTTCACAAAAAGTATCCTTTTCTGTAAGTTTCGACTTAAAATATGCCAAAGGTTATTATTGTAGGGAAAATAACAACAAAAGGATTAAAGAGGCCTCCATGCCCGACGTATGAAACTGCGTCTGTATCTCCATCTTCCTCAAACCAAGAGTTAGACCAGGATTTAATACTCAAACACAGAAAAAAAACCCCGCAGGGCTCGATACTCAAGTAACGTCCAAAAGAATCAAATAAAAAATCTTCTAAAAAGAATCCTATCCGCAAGATTTCAAAAATTACACCCTGAAGTTCACAGGCAAACTTAACAATTATCATTTTGAGAATCAGAGATGGATTCAGTCTTAGGATCGGTAAAACAGTGGACAAAAAAATAGGAAAGTTAGAGCGTATTTCCTATGAATCTGATAGCACAGTCAGCATAGGTACCGTGATCCACAAGTGTCAGTGCTGTAAAGCTTTGAAGTGGTGCAATGGTTTTCTCTTCTATATCCTCTATTTTCGAAACGGGAAATTATATTAGAAAGCCGTACTAGCACTGCATCGCATTTTAGTGATATTTATAGGTCGTATGATGCTTTACAATATCCATTGTATATTTTGTCGTGGTGAGGTACATTAAACCAGAGACCCGCGTGAACGAAATCGCGGGTAAAAGCTAGTACATAGGTAAATAATTTTCATTGTATTTTTACTTTTTACGAACGTGTATTGTTCAGATTTTAGGAGGGGTCTCGCCTTGTTCCAAACCTTGACCCCAACCCTAATCAGAAAACTATTATAGAGTAAAAGTTGGTCGATCTCACAGAAGACGCTTTTACGTCATGTTTAAATATTTATTACCTTCTATTACAAGTCAGATATAAATGCACAAAACCTTTTATTTAAAGGCAGAAAATATGCACCTAATATGGCCAATTTGGAACAGAACGTCCTGTGAGTAATAGACTCTAAAGTGTAATTTCAGTCGATAAAATCAATTTACTACTCTAGTAATAAAATTTACAACGTTATTGATAATCAGATAATCAAATTGTTTCTGATTATGAGCTCTGATTGAGGCTTTGATTGCGTTCGGAATAAAATACTTAATCGACCTTGATCAGGGATTCTGGGGAGAAAAAAGTCCCCACTAATGAGAGACAAAGGAGCTTTTTCGTTTTTCCAGGATAGAAGAAAAAAAATACAAAAAGGAAAAAAAGATGAATAACACTAATTAAACTAGTCAGTAAAAACGCTATAAAATGTAGCAGATGGTAGTCGCCCGGGGTTTTGCTGATTCGTTGCGACTCATTAACGACGGCTACTCCATTACTGCCTGGCATTACAGCAAACTGTTCCAGGGCATAGATTTCCACAGTAATCAATGTTCGCGGATTTTCTTGGAGGACGTTTCCTTAAATCTTTGGGAAACTAACAAAAAACAAAACTAAACTAAAACAATAATATTGAAGGATTTGTGTATTTTTTACATAACTGGGAATAACACCCTAAAAACTCAAAAACTAATCATCATATCATCAAATAAAATAATCATTATCATCACTGCCATAAAGAAGTAGATTTACTATTAGACAAAGAACGTTTTTCCGCGTCATTCCCCAGCAAACTCAGCTGCGTTAAGTAATTTTTATTCCTTTTTTTTTGTGAGTCAGTTTTTGTTACATGTTTCATTGTAATAGTAACTCTGTTAAATGTTGTGTATGATTATTTATTCGTGGTGTGAATGTACTTATTGGCGTGAATATTCATGTGCATGTTGGTGTAGGTCAATGTTCGGTCATGATGTCGGTAATTTCCATTGTCTGTTATTATTTGTGCATAGCAATTTTTTTTGCGTTGGTTTCGATGTTGTTTTCTTCTGGTAAGTAATGAAAAATTCCCAATGCACAATTGATAACCATCATCACAACTGACCAACGAATATTAGGACCACGCCCCTTATCATAAACGACGGATCCATTGACATACAAACTCTACTCGGACAAAGCGACATACAGTTCCTCACTGAAGATGGCGTAATGCCGAAACGCATTTGAGTAATTCGATAAACCTACTAGTCAAGATGACCCAATAAATGCCGCTAGGCTGGTTCAGTACGGCTTAGAAATTGTGATAAGCAATTGTAATTTGTTGACGTTTTCTTTGCTTCTATTTTAGGAAAGTCCACATGAAGATAATACTAAAATAAAGACTCCACAAAAACTGTTCTCTACTTACGATTTTTTCCGTAGTGACCCAAATTGTTTTGTCCTTTTGTTCATCTCAAATAGATCTGCCATCTTTTTGCATCCTTAAACGGGCGTTCATCGATCGGATTTTGTTAAATATTCAGCAAGCCAAGGAGATTGGCCGGCTTTTAGCCGTTGACCCCTCGTCTGCGCAGGAATTGGCCGAAATGAGATTGCCGCCCAAAGGGTAGGCGGATTCGGAATGCCCTTCGAGTGTCTGCTAGATTGATATGTTCCTTCGAATTTCCTTGCTTCCTGCCCGGCCCTTTTCTCCCCTAAACGAAAATCCCTGCGACCATCTATTTCCGGACATGTAAAACGAATTCGGAACAAACGCCTGCTGTTTATCTATACGGCAATAAATTCTATAATGGAAGGGTTGAAAACTGACCTGTATGATGAATGTGCATGTTTTTTTTTGTTTTTTGTTTTATATTGGAGGGAGATAAGTCAATTTGAATGTTGGCCAAGTGCAGAAAGAAACTCTTTCAACGTTTACCATCTATTGGGATTTCTTAAACGCATGCAAATTTAAGTAAACGCTGTCGTACCGTTCCGTTTTAGATAAATTATCATTCATCACGTAATCTTATTTTATGTTTATCATATTTTGCAATTAACAAATTTCTGTTCTTCGTACAACCAACTTCCGTATAGCTTGGAAGCACTCATATATTTAAATGCCCTAAGCCAAAATAGCCATCACATTGTACTACTTCATACAGGCCAATATGTCTACTACACACTTTGGTTAAAATTTTAGAAAAACTCCTATTGAAAAGAATTCTAAATTCTCAAAACCTAAACCCAGGCCATCAATTGGGTTTTCACAATCACTCAACTGTCCAACAGTGCCACCGCGTGGTAGACATTAGACATTAGACAGGAGACATTCCTCCTCCCTTGAGATGTGAAAATACTGTTCCGGGGCCTTTCTTGACTTAAGTCAAGCTTTTGATCGAGTTTGGCATCCGACCTTGCTGTTCATGCTCAAGGACATCCTTCCTACCTATTACACACTACTACTCATACTACACAGTTATCTTACTGACCGATTTTTCTTTCCAAGTGATCGAAGGCCATTCCCTCTCTGCATATTTCCCTATCCATGCTTTTGTCCTCATGGTAGCGTTCTGGCCTCCACACTATACCAGGTGTTCACAGGTGACATGCCATCTCACCCCAAAACCACCACATTCATATTTGCAGACGATACAGCAATTCTGATAACAGATGATCGTTTTATTGTTTCGAATGTACTCCATCATCGGTATTCTACCCCGTTCTACCACGAAGCAACGACTTCAACATGTTAGAAATGTCAATTTCAGTTTACTCACTGTAAGCTGAAGACTTCCAGAAGACGGATTACATGCGAAAAGGCCGGTCACTGATCCAGGACCAAGGCAACAACAGCTTGGTTAAGTTTTGCAAGAAATCACATCAATTGGTCTGAGCAAGATAGAACTAAATTCTTGTTTTCGGATGAGTCAAGGCTTTGTTTGACGTCGTAGGCCGGCCGAGAAATGGTACTTAATAGAACAGGAAAGCATAAACATCCTCGAAACATTTTGACTCCGGAGAAGTTTTGGAGGTGCTGGTGTTATGGTTTGTGCAGGTATTCTCTGGAAGTTGATCTTGAACTTGATCTTCATCGAGGGTTCCTTGACACATTGAAGATGTGTTATCAGAAGGAACTGTTCCTTATTGCCACTAATTGGCGTCGGTTTAATTTTTATACATGACAATGCAAGGCCCCACAGAGCTAGAATTGTTGATGCCTACGCGGAACGGGCTTACCCTCACACACATGCTCCTCTTTAAGTTCTCGCCGACAGTAACTAACCAAATCCTCTGAAGTCAAGCAAGGATTCACTTCAAACTCAACGACACAAATTTCCGAAATATAACCTTCACTCTAAGTTGAATCATTCTACATTCATTCTTTCGCAACCTCACCTCCCTTCCTATCAACATCAACATCCGCTGTCTCAGGCTGTATCTAGTAAAGTGACTAATCTCGAAATATACATACGTTAAAAAGACATAAGTGACTATTTGACAACAGATTTAAACTCTTTCAAGACAACAAAGCAAACCTGCATTTAATATTCAAAACGAGCATACAACTGTGAGGTTAAACCAAACGTTGAAATCTGCACAATCCTGACTCTACAATCACGAGTCCTTGACAATTCTCCATTCTGTTTTCAAAGACCTAAATATGCCCTTAATAAGGTAGTTAGAAGATCCAGCTTAAACAAATAAAATAAATAAGTATAAAATCTCCACTTGTCTTAATGTACAAAATATTCTCTTCTCAATAATCCTCTACAAGATAACTAAATACCATAGCACTTTTTGTAGATTGATTGTTAGTTTACCTCTGTATGATGCAGGTAACTTATTGAACCTTGCACAGATTGTTGTTCAATTAAAAAATATAAAAAACATTTTCCACATCCTGATGGAGAGCCCCATTCTTTCTTTGAAAAGTTGTTTTTGTTTCAAAAATTGTGAATTGTAAAAAGTTGTTAGTTAGTCTGTCTTTTTTTAACACATCGCTCCGGTAATTCACGATCTTCAGCTATTTTTTGTTTTGTCTAATAAGAGAAACCCGACAGTACGAAGAAATACAATATATACGATTGCATACGAAAAAAAGAACCAAGTTCATAATGTAAAAAATGGTGTTTACGTTGTAAGACAAACAAGGTCTAAAACCAAATATATAATAGAGCACTCAAAAAATTAAGGCCAGAGAAGAAACGAGCGGTAGAAAGGAAATCAAAATTAAATTATGCACTCGTCTTATTTCTCTCATTTTTAACTAAAGTAGTCTGGAAGCGAGGACGGCTTGGTCTCATATCCGCCACCATTTCTCACTTCCCCATTGTGTCCACGCTTAACTAAGGCTACATAATTTCCATTTCAGGGATCTAAGACGCGACTTAATGAAAACTTGATTTACGCCCCAGCTCATAAATAAGAGAGAAAAAAACCGGGGCTTTTTCGAGGCGTTTATTACCCGGTAGAGGTGCAAGAGCACCTCGCGGCCCGCGATGCGGCTCCTCTAACCATCCTAAGTGGCACGGGGAATGGTTTTTAAAATTACAATTAAAAGTTTTTTATTCGGGCGGTAAACTTCGGTGTTCCTTGTTTCCACTTGAAACATCGTCAACTCTACTGAAATAATTGAGCAATTCCCTCGTCTCCTTTTTTCTGGTAGATAAGTAATTGCCTTTTCTTTTCCCTCCTGAAGCCAATTTTCACAGCGATATATTATAAGTATTCTGCAGTTTGAATTTTTTTGGTTGTTTTACTCTGTTCAGGCTTATCTAAGACCTACTTGTTTCGCTAATACATCTGCAGTAATATGTCCTAGTAAGATCTGAATGAAATATTTTTAAAATATATTTAAAAATTAAACAATTTATTAAAACTCTAAAATAACAACTATTTAAATTTTTAATATATAAATATTTTAAAGTTAGTTATTATGATTACATTTTTGGCTTCGTTTTGTGCTCGCCTTTTTTTCCCAAAACAAGACATGAACTAAATGGCAAAAACCCTTCCAAATTTGGCACTTTATTCTAAAACCATTCCATGTATTGAAATCAAATTTGCGTAGGAATATGTGATGAAGTGTAATAGCTAAAAAATTGTCTCTGAAAATAGTAGATTTAATTTGACCAGAATTTGAGATCTGGAAAAACATTGCTGACGATTTTTAACTTGAAACTTTTTTCCTTATAAACTGTACCTTATTTGTTGAATGTATTAGCCATAATTTTTATAAATCAAATAATTTATTGATTCGAAGAGTTCCATAACACAATGGGTTTTGGAGATTCGTTGAAAAGTGCACTTTTATATGCGAAAACTTGAATTTTCATAGGCGTAAAGTGAGCATGTTCATTATTCTTGTTAGAGATTAGAGTTCAGACGTCAATTGGTTTAGGAAAAAAAAAGATTTAAAGTAATTTATTCTTTAACGTAATACCACTTTCATTCAGACGGTTCAGAAAAATTAAATTATTTTTGTTAGGTCATGAATATTTCAAGTAAATAGACTTACTCATTTTTGTATTTTTATATTTACAAAGCTATTCCTGTGCTGCCTTGTAAAATCAGCCTTGTTTGTTGCTAATAGCCTTGAGCCATGTGTTATACACGAGGCAAATGTCAATTACCGTGTATACACGCAAATCAATTTACTAAAACGGTACATCAGACGAGTGTTTCAAGTCTGCGAATGGTCTTAATATTATACCTTGTGAATTCTTCGAATAAGTTCGGCAACAGGTGTGCCTTAGCTGAAGCAAGCCTTCATTGTTATCTGGTGTTTAAAACCGCGCCATCGGTCATCGATAATCGATCCTTACCTTTAAACCGACACTTTTTGTTTGTTTAATCCAACTATCCAATTTAAAAAAATAACTTTCAATGTAAAAAAAACACGTTTGGCTTAGTGGTCATAATTGACCATAGTAATTATTCCAATTAATTAGTCTTTTTGTCTAAGGTTTTTGGCTGAGATGAATGATTAGTGTCACGAGCGGGATTCGAACCCACGACCTGATGTTCTAAACACTTGAGCTATCGTTGAATTCGTTCTCCTCAAACACCAATTGATAATATGGCAAAAAGATGGAAAATTCGAACGGTCGTAGATTGAGATGGGGAGTTGGTGTCAGAATGGATCGAATCGTGCTCTAGCTATAAACCTTAGATAAAAATAATAATTAGTAAAAAAAAGTTTGTATCCAACAATGTAAATGATCAATAATTGAACATTCGGCTTGTTGGAAATGTTATAACAGCTCGTTTACAACCGGCCGATAGAAGCACATGAACGGCCTGTGAGCGACACAATAGGGTGCATTGTATCTAAATTGGAGGAGACAATTGCTGGGAAAATAACATTTCGTCCATTTCCTCTCAAACGAAACAGGCCGGCCGATCTGGCTGAAACGGAACGTACTGTGCGTTCAACGTAATACTAATCTCCTATCAGGACTGAATGATTGAAATCAGTTTAACATAAATAATATCAATCACTGTTAACAGTGTTTTCAGAAAACATTTCTAACAATTTGTTCGTTATTGTAAATGTTAATGTGTACATTTTCGACAAAATTAAATGGCACAAGACAATTAATAAGAAATAAAGGACAGTACAAATAAATGCAATATATACGATGGTATACGAAAAAATAAACTAGTTGATAAAGTCAACCAAACTTGACTCTACAATCCTACCCTTCTCAACTCCCCGTTCTATTTCTAGCATCCATCAACCTAATTATTCCGTTTATAAAATAGTTACAATTAAATAAATTAGTTACAGTTAAAGTAGTCACAATAATAAAAAAAAATCTGCAAATGCCTTCTATTTCATTCAAACACTAATGTACAAAACTTTCCTACCTCTTTTCTCTATTATACTCCTAGACGTCTAAAAAGGTCATGGTTTGCTCTGAGATAATAAGACTTTTTATAATTAATGATTTCAGGAGTGTTAGTAGATTTATTGTTATTTTTACTCTACATGATCCATGCAACTTATCCTCATAGTTGAATAGCTGAATTGAGCTGCCTGACAGAAATGGATGGATCCTGTAGATCCATTTACCATATTGGGTCTCCGTTCTGAAATTTGTGCTACCTTTCTTACAAAGATCTTTGTTATCTACGACCACTTGGAAGGGTGAAAGTTGATATTTTTACAAATTAAAGATGGGGCGACACTCCCTCATTCTTTAAAATTCGGAACAGAGGACCCAACACATTGCTCACAGACGCAAGGGCTGTCTTTATATTAGGTGTCATGCCTACGCCATCCCTGCACGGTCAAAGGTCGCTGGTATTCCTGGAACAAATACAAATTTATTCATCATGCTGCTGTCAATCAGAGAAACCATAGTTTAATAATAGGCTCTCTGTATGGTACCTAGGTCCAAGAACAACTTTGTTCTTCGTATAACTAACTGTACCTGTCAAACGTCAAACTGAGAACTATAGTTATATACGATCGCTTCAAAATATTTAATGCAAATAGCCAATACTTATATTTTTTATTTAGAGAAAGTAGTCTCTTCTCTTTTTGCAAACATAAATTACATACAAAATTAAACACTAGACACTAAAGGGATAAACGGCTTCATTGTGAAACATTGAATGAATTATGTTTATTTATCCTCAACTTCTTTGTCCTCATCGGTTATAAAAATACATACTTTTGCTTGTATCTTGTTATAATTTCAGACTTGTATTTTTGTACATTAATTTTTATCAATATTCACACAAAAAATTGTTATATTAAAAGGATTTTCTCTATGTGGAAAAATTGTTGAAACAATATCCAACAACGAACTGCATTCGTTGTCGCGCTCTCGGCCATTTAATATATAAACCTTTAAACCAGGGCAAAAAAGACAAAAAACATAAAAGAAAAAAAGGAAAGAAAACGTATAAGTGGAAAGTCGTGTGCAAAGAAAAACAAATAGAAATGACCTCAAACAACGTTTCCGCCCCGCTCGGATCCTCTTATTCCGGAAGGACGTCGTGCCGTCGGAACTCCCCGGACGTCCACGGCGGTTATGAAAAACAATCCCACTTTATGAAACGTGATCCTTCTTCCCTTGGTCTTGTTAGCTCAAATATAGAATCCTTCCACGTTTATTCTAGAAAGTTTTCCCCTTACAGTTTTCTCGACAACAAACTTGTCGAGTTCGCACACAAATGACAAAACGGTCTGTCGTTAACTTCGGAAAAAAAGACAAAATTTCTTAAAATTGTTGATATTAAGTTCAGTAGAGGTGATTGATTAATTATTATGCCAACTTAGTTCTGAAATCAGTTAATACGTTTCAGCGTCACACCATCTTCACTGAGTTTTTACTTAACTTAAACCAGAGAAATTAGACTGGCACAAATGATAAAGTGTCGATCAGATCAACCACTTCACCAACTCACTGACTAACAACAACCACCCATTATATTTATATTTTCGAAGTAACACCCATCTAAAAATAAAAAATAAACTATTTTTTTATTGAAAACAATTCCTTAAACTAGAGAATCAAAATTATTACTGTATATATTTAAAAAATATTATACAGTAATAATATACAGTTATTACTATTGACATAGAATATGTCGAACAAAAAGTAATATTTTATTAAAGTAGATTAAATCCTGTCTTTTAGTGGCATTGAACGATATATCTGAGTTAGGGTCAACTGGAACATGGAAGTACTGATTACAAACGTAAAAAAAGAACATTTGGAAACTCCGTGTACCTATTCTTCTTTTCCCAGCGGCACACTGAGAAAAAGAAAGTTTCCGCCCTGGGCCAAAATGCATTCAGCCGACGTACATTTGCCCAGTTCGGGAATCTATTTACTCCGGCTTACTTTTACAACTCATCTGGCGTCCTCCCTCGGCTTGGACTTTTGTTTGCTCTCCAACTTCTCGGATCCCACTGGAGAGGACGCAGCGACGAGCCGCGGGAAAGGGAGCGAGAGATAAAGTGCCGGCCAAGTTCCGCACCAAGCAGTTATAAGTTCCCGGAGGGCCAAAACTTAACAGATAACCTTTACATTCGTAATGGACCATTTACAGAGGGACACCTTCCCAACACATATTCTTTTTCCTCTCTGTCAAAATGCTATTGCCTATAAAATAAACAAACACATCATTTACTTTTCCTCCACTGATTTTCCTCCCAAGTGGAAAATAAACTGTACATTTATAGTCCTAATGTAAAGGCAAATAATCTATTTTTCCAATGTTATATCACGATCATAACGACATAGTTTGAATAGTCTTAGCATTTAATTTTTTTCTTTTAGTTCTTACAATTTTGGAGCAAGAGTTGCTAATTGCTCTGCTATTCACTTTTAATGTGTTTTATAGTCTATATGTATTCTTCTTTTTATAAATTAATTTGTCTATATTTTTATGCTTTCAAGAGATATCATACTTAATATTTTCAAAAGACCTAAAAAGTACAAAATTTTACCATGACTATGGTCTTCAGAGGACACTTTCGTCGTGCTTCTTGTTGGAAAGATACTCTGAAGTGCATTGTATCAGCAAGACAGTGGTGGTTTTCTGGTTCCCTAGACACATAGATATAGGGTAACGAAAAGGAGCCGAGGCGGCTAAGGTGAGTACGACCCAACTTCCGGTCCTAACCATCTGAGTCTAAAAAAGTGATAAAAAAAATAATTAAAAGAAATTGGCAGTATCAGTGGGTTGCATCGGTAGCCCTCGGAGAATCGGAAATAAATAAGAGGGAATTAAAAATTGACCGAACGCGGTTGGCAGATGGTAGACGATTATTTAATTAAAGCTATTATTATTTAATTAAAGCTGGCGAATGTATGATCTGGTTCGGCTTTGAAGTCGTGGAATCCGAATTCTTCTACCTCTTATTCAATGACTTCTGAGTGAGTCCTGGGACTTAAATGACAGATCTTTTGTTCGAATGTCAAGCCTATGTGTTGGACTGTCTCGGAAATTTGGAAGGAACTGCCTGGGAAGACTTTGGGCTGAAGGCAACGGACCCTTGGGTGAGTCTACGAACGCTGGGATCACCACCCTCCAGGATCGAGATCCACGACGAGCAATAAACAATATGCTGAAAAAATTGTCAGCGTTAATAAACCGAGAAGCTCTTGAGGCAAATGAACGGTAATAACCGAGGGTGAGTAGCAGAAGAAGGATCATCCTAACCCAACCCAAAATCGTATATGTCCAACATGAGAGAAAAGTTGCTCAATGTGTCTCAATCGATTGAAAGGTATCATTATTGGGCAACGTAAAAGAGCGAGTGAGAATGCAAACGATATGAGAGATGTGCTTGAGCACGACAGCGAGTATTTGGGTCCCCTTTTGTGTTATTTAGGTATCAAGAATGTTTTATTGCATATAGCACTGATATCTCTCTCATCTAATGAGATCTTTATTTTGGTGTATATTAAGAGAGAAAGTATGTATAAGTGTAAATTTGTAGTGCATTGGGCCGATTGCGGAATTTTGAGTCCCCCATAGTTCCTCAATTAGATTAATTAGAGGTAGACGAAAATCGAGCACACAAACGTCGTAGTTGATTAATTGGCATGTAGATAATAAAGAGTTTAATATATGTAGGAATAAGTGTGAGTGGGCATGAAGCAGGGTGATATGTCTTAGCTGTTGAAAGCTTAACTTCTAAAGCAGGACGGATTAGACCGAGGTCTGAACTTTGAAGTTTGATTCTGTATGCATGCGAATGCATGTACATACAATTGTAAAGCTTATATAAATTAGTAAACATTGACTACGTTAAAAAAAACATTTGATTTAACTACTTATCACATTGCACCTAATATATGCGTTATTTCCTACCATTGTTGTTAATGAAATGTTTCGTTTAAGTTTAAGATAGATTGTTCAATTTGATTTAAAATGCTATCTAAAGAAACATAGAGGACTACGTATTGTAGTTAGTATATTATTCTGTAAAAGATTGTCGCCAAAAAACTTTTGACAGCCGCCAATAAACGTGAAATCTTATAAAATATTCATTAGAAAAGAACTTCTTTATCTTTCTTTGTACCTGTCAAAGGAAATGCTAAAAACCACGAGGTCGATTGCATTGTTTGGATCATTTTCAACGCCCTTTCCACAAAAGGGGAAAAAGCAAACCCGGCCATCACGGCTAACTGGATCCATCCCAATGAAAATTTAACGGACCACCTGCTAGGCGCTAATGGTGCTAGGGGGAAGTATCACGAACAAATTAGTCCGAAAGATCTTCAAAGTGATTTAGATGTTGGGTGGCCGGAGGGGAAGGGGAGTTGGCCAAACTTTGAGGGATGACTGAGGCACTTCGGCAAAAGGCATAATTTATGCCCGGAAGGGGTTGGAGGGCTATAAGAAGCGAAGCGTCTCGACAAGAACAATACCACCGGGTCCCCTTCTCCTAATGTTGTCGCCCCTCGATCCACCCAACTGTACCAGTAAGCAAACAGGTTTGAAATTAATTTCCATAAAAACACATTTTACCTTTTTGTAATTTACGACCTCTCTTTATTTATTGCCCTGTTAATTATTTAAAAAAAAACACTCGTCGTATATAACACATTAAATTAAATGATATCTTTATTTTTATTATCATATAATTTTTTAACATATTAGTATTATTTTCCTGTCAAGGTAACCGAGTTTAATTTGAATTTACACTTTTTCATTTAAAATTAACTCTCTTTCACAGAAAAATAACAATTTGTTGCCGTCAAATTAACTCTTCTCGTTTCGAATTAACCGTTTTTAACTTCAAATTAAATTTTTTGTTTTTAATATTCCATTTTTATTCTTAAATTAACTTTTTATCTAAAACCACAAAAAATCTAGAACATGGTATAAATTACAAGCTCTTAAAGTTAAATTCCCTTATGTAACTACCCGTTGGATATCGCGAAGGAGGAGTCAAACAACTTTAATTTTATTTACTCGATTCTTTCATACTATTCTCATTTAAAAAAGCATGCCGTGATTCGAACACACTACCGTTAACGTGACAAATAGTGTTAGCCCACACTACCACACACAGCTACCGCGATCCCCAGTTATGTGCTCATATATTTCTTTTTTTATTGGAAAATAAGTGGGGTTTTAAATTTCGTTAACTTAAATTAACTCGGTTTATGTTCGCATTAACCTTTATTTAATTTCAAAATTTCTTTTTTTATTTCAAATTAACCCTTTGTTTAAAACATTAAAAACTTAGAGGATGGTAGAAATGTAAGTATATAAAGCAAATTTCCTGTGTATTTGAACGTTTATGTTAATATAACATAAATTGAGACCTTAGAAGACACTATTCAAAAATAATTATAATTAAAATGAAAAATTATATCAAATTAAATATAACTATAATATAGGATTCTTCCATTAGTTTAAAAACTATGGTTTTTGAAAACGTAATTATGTCATTATAATTAATTTTATATAATGAAATATTTAATTGTAGTTCATTTTCACATAATCTTTTAAGAGCCCAGTTTTTACAAATAATTTTTTCAAATACAGGAATTTTACGTGTACGTGTACGTGCTTACATTTTTACTCATTCCTAGGTTTTATGATGCGTTAAAAAAAGAGTTAATTTGAAGATAAAACCGTTAACTTGAAATTAAAGAAGGGTAAATTTAAAGGGAAAAGGTCAATTCGACAGAAGAAAAGCTTTTTCAAAAAGCTTAGTCGATCTCAGCAATTACACCATTCGTCTGACTGGATATGGAGAATGATATAGCAAAAATGCAGATACTCTCTGTAATAGAACATCATAATAACGAAAAAAAGCGATAAGAAAAGAAAAAGAATACGAGGAATATGTTCATTTGGAAATTGTTTCATCTGAAAGAACAGATGTTTAAGAAAGTTATCTGATGAACACTATAAATCCAGAAAGGCACTAAAAGAAATAATACAATTATAATTTCAGCATTTAGTTTTTTAAATTAGTTAAAGTTAATTTTTTAAACAAAACTATTGATTAAGATAGTACCACTATGCCTAGTTAAACTAATCATTTTTCTGTCTATTCGCCATATCCGAAGGTTGTAAAATGTTTTATTAAGTCAGTTGTCTGGTTAGCTTCGTGGGCTTTGTTTTGGTGATATAAATTTTTATTGATATACCAGACTGGTTTGCCTAAATTCAAACTATAGACATTTCAAAAGGTATTTTAGCCATACAGTAAAATTTAAAATGCACGTTTTACACCTAGAGCGCCAAATAAGCTTATCTACATTTACATAACCCTCACATGAACGATACGTTGCCTCGGACAAAGTTTTGTCAAACGGGTGGGAAAACTAATCAGTGCATTTCGACTGGATGATTACGGCACACAAACTCCCCGGAGTCGGGGCACGTGTTCATGCAGAAAATACCATCGGCTTAATGAAAGTGGTTTCAGCCGGCGGGTCGCATTTCATCCGGCGGAGGACGCGCTCAATGGCTCAGAAAAGGAAATTGGAGAGGAAGCCTTGAGCGATCTACTGCGACATAAATGACCATTACTGTCTATGAATACCACCTGCCGATGGCCACCTTTATTTCCTGGGAAAGCTGACTGGAATTATTGGATTCGTCCACCGTCACGTATACAACCTACACTCTATAACCAAAGCAAGTTTTCTACGTTTCCTTCTCTTACTGGTCTTTGAACTTTGCATATTGCAAAGAGCGCTGTACATATACGTTGGGTATTCTTATTTTTGTTAGGGGGGAAGCTTTGTGCGATGCAGGGCCGGGGCGACGGTGGGAATCGAACCCTCGATCGCGAGGTCTACAAGTCAAAAAACGTGTCCACATTTTTGAACGTCTATTGACAACATTTAAAATCATCGACTAATAAATACATAATACAAAGATAATTACAGAACAGAACTAACATAAAAAATACTAGACGCTTATAATGAAATATACCAACACGCTCACGTCACTTTTGCACATCGCACATGGACATACCACTAAAAACAGCGAAAATATGTCTGACAAACGAAACCACTTAGAGAAGAAAAATAAGTTAATCGCTACAAATCAGATTTTGTATATTTTTATTCATTATAATTTTTAAAAAATTACGGTTTTCTTTTTTTTCACTACAATATTTAAAAGGCAAATTTATTGTGCAAAAAACAGTGAGTAATGCAGTAATATATATTTAAAATACATAATTAAAGTTGAAAAATCACGTGCTTAATATTAATTTCATGTTTAACTAAGTACCGAACAATGCCAGTATATTTTTCGTCTTAAATAATAGTTTTTTCCTTTTTGATATATTCTTTCATTTATAATATGTTTAACCATGCTGTTTTTATGTTTTTAAATGAGAGTTTATATTGGGTGATAACGTGCTAGTTTCCCCATAGTTTTTCTAAGTCTGCTCAACTTATGATAGTTTTTTTATGCAAGTTATACTTTCTTAATAGATAAGTATATTCAGGAATTGTGTTTATACGTTGAAGTCATAAAAACCATGAAATCACCCAGATCGCACCTATGATCAACTACTCATACTCAAAGAGTATAAATCGAGCTTCTTTCATATCAAATGACGGACCTCTGAAACAGGACGAAATGCACACTCTTTAAATAATAAATAAATCTCAAGACTGAACTTGGCAATTTTATGCTTAGATAAGTAAAAAACAAAGTAATAGTAAAAAAGAAGTATAATAATTACTTTTTGAAGTTCTTAAAAACGTAAACAAGTTTACGTGTCAAATAACTTAAAATTTCATTTGAAGTTATGTTAAAATGGTTTTGTTTTATGATAAAAGTGGAAACCATCGTCTGAATAAAACGTTAAACATTCCAAAAATGGTCTTCCTTTTCACTCTTTATTATTTTATCACAAAGTATTTAACTGGCTACTGCTTCAGAGTGAGGTGTGGAACGATAACTGGGATATCAGATCAATACAAGCCGGCGTTACCCTGCTTACCATTTATACTGCTGGACTTTCCTACAGATCTCACCAATATCATTACCACCGGTTGACACAGCAATTTTGGTTTCGAACGCAAATTCTATCTAAGCCAACTCCAACATCCAAGACACCTTCAGCTTATCAAAGATTGGTCAAAACGTAGAGTACAAGACTGATTGACGAAAGTTTTACCTAGTGTATATATTATACATTCAAAAAGCAGCCTTGCTCTCCACTGTTATCGACAACAAGGAGCTTCCGACTTCCACTCAACTCAGATACTTGGTACTTAACCTAGACTGAAGACTGACGTGGAATCTCTTCACGCCAATCAATGATAATTGTAAATAACATAATAATTGTACAGAAGGCTTGAACAGCTACGAAGAATTTTAGGACCAAAATCGATTTTGACGTCAAAACTCAACTTATTTAAGACTGTGTTAATCCATTCGGAGTGAACCGCGTGGTTGTGTAAAACTATCCAAACCCACCACATCTTATCAATCCAAACAAAAGTTTATCTTATCTCTTTACATTCCTATTGTGAACTAGCTGATCGGATTCATCTTCCAAAAATTACATACGAAGATTTCTATCCATTGTAACCCACCCTACTGCTCAAACCCTATCTACACTTTTCCACCATGAATACCCGCCACATTAATAAATATTTTTTTTATTTCCAAAAAAACAAATTTGAAATATTAGTACCTGCATTTTTAGTTGAGTTATGAAATTGAAAGGATTTTCAATTGATCTGTTTTTTTTTCATTGTTTTTTTTTTTACTACTGCCAATGATTTTATTATTTTAAACTTCTAATTAATACAGTAATTTTTATTCAGTTTCCATAAACTGTTGGAAATTGACCAGAAGATGGATGGGACGTTTTCAAAAAATTTTCGTACAACGGATAACTTATTGACCAAAAAATAAGCTAAATAAAAATAACAGAAATGAATCCATGATACATCAATAATATTTTTATTATAAAAGATATGATATAATAACAAGTTACCAACTTTTTCTAATAATGTTTTTTTTTTCTTTCAGGTAAGTCTTTCGTCTATACCCAGACACATAATTAAGTAAGTCTTATCACGGGTAAGTTTTTAAACATTAGATATTGGGGCACTTTTTGAAGTTCGCTAATGACTTTTTTCTGTTTCTACTTTATATCGTTCTCTATATTTCTATATGTAGAACGTTTAAAATGATAAATTTATCAAAGTGTAGCGTTGAGTCAGGTTGGGGTTAAACATTTGGCTGAAATACTTTACCTCTTTTATTTTAAACAGGATGAAATCTACCAGAGAAAGTTTAAATTCAAACATGCATTGCGGCCAAAAGCGGAGTTACATTTTAACATTCTACCCTTTAAGCTTAAATGATCCTGATAAAGGTTTAGCGTGGCCGTTCTAACTCTTGGGTCCGAATTTAGGTTTGCTGCGGTCGGACGCCCTGCGGTTAAAACGACTTTTTCGTCCGGGGCGGGCGCTCCATCCTCTCAAAAAAATATATCGGCGGACCTTTGCACATTTTTTCACCGACCAAGGCAACTTTGCCAAAGCCTATTTGACCGCGAATAATTCACCGCAGGATTGACCCAGGCCCTTTTGAAACATTAACGCTCACCATGCTCCCCTGCCGTCCTCCCTGCTTGAAAAATTAATCAAAGCGTATCCATGTTGATACGATGTAGATTTCCAATTCACTTCATTCATTCTTTTGACAATGGCTTTGTCTTTTCACAATTTGTTTATTTTTGGGAGGATGTTTAACATATCTCTAAGCCTGTATAGAATCAACGATGTGAATGACTTTTTGGAAACAAATTTATTTAATGGACTTTCTTTAATATCATTTTTTTATGGCTAAAAGCTTTAATACAGAAATAGAAGCCGATAATGTCACTCTGCTAACAACAGCATGGGATAAGAAAGTAATATACAGGGTGTGTTTTACTACCGCCCCTCTACACTATTTTATTACTGGGCCGTTTTTGGAACGCCGAGAAAAGGAAATTTTATTTTTTGTCTAGTTTCCTACGAGAAAGTTTTGACCTAACTCTCCAGGGTAACGGGATACGAATAGGAATTTAACTATTTCAAATGGAATGATTTGAGTACATTATTTGAATTCAAGGTGAAAACGGGTTTTAATTTGGAGCAACCGTTTTCTACTTAATCGCAAGAACAATTTCCGAACATCTTCCCTAACTTACTCAACCAAGAACCAATTTATTTGTTTATCATTTTTATTAGAGTTAGAACCTCACAAGTGGACGATCAGGTTGTGTGTCACGAAATATTAGAATATTTATAGAAGTGAATTTATATAGTTGTGAAACTGTAATAATATTTATTAGTTTGCATTATTGATAATGCACTGGGAACAATGGTTGTTAACTCCCCTCACGACACATGATCCGTGGCATTTGTAAACTTAACTCATTATATGCTGTAAATGATGTTACGGATTGTTGTAAATATATTAAATTAAAATAGATAATATGAGATTCAAATAAAAATGTATTAATGAATAGCTGGATGGATATGTACTAGATTACTTGGTAAATCCTATAATTCACGTACAGAAATATTGATTTACAGAAGGCAGAAGTTATTTCAATGCGCTCATACTCTTTTCGACATTTGTTGGACCCAATTTGGATGTTTTTATTTTTTGTCGAAAAGTGATCAAGAAGATCTTTTTCTGGTTACTAGAATTTTTAACCAAATAAAAATAATTCTTGTGCGATTTCTCCGTGTGGATGATGAACTTGGACACCACAAATACAACTACAATTCAACTACAGGGTCCGTTTTTCACAAATATTTGTTTGTATTAACCTTATGTTTGTTATGTACAGAACATTCAAATTTCGTTTCAACAGTTTAAATTTACATTAATATTCTTTACTTCCCAAAGAACGATCCAAAACGTGTTCCCTGATTTCACACTCAGTAGCTCACGGAAGTCATTATTGAATATTGAGTTTTGCGTACAGCTATATTTGTTATCAAGAACAATTCTAATACTAAACTACTAAACAGTCTAATAAAGTGATTTTGGGTTTAGGTTTCTTTCTTGTTTCCTGAGGTAGATAGATATATATAGAGATAGAGATAGAGAGTGGGAGAGAGTGAGAGTGAGAGTGAGTGAGACAGAGTGAGAGTGAGAGATAGAGTGTGTGTGTGTGTGTGTGTGAGAGAGAGAGAGAGAGAGAAAGAATGTCGGAAACAGATTTTTTTTATCTTTATTCATTTTTTTTTTTTTTGGTTTTTGAATAACGTATTTTTTAAAGTTATTCTATTATTCTTTTAAACTTCTAGTTTATACTATAGGCCAAAAACCAAAATACAATCAAAAGAAAAATTGAAACACTGGCTGTTAGCACTAGTTTTCACTAAGCGCACAATCGCGTTGGATTTATAAAAAAACCGACTTGTTGTTTATATTATGTAACGTGAAACTGAACGCCCGAAACAATTCTTACCAGAGGCTTTCAAATGGTATTCCTCTCTAGATAAATTACTAACCATTTGTGCTTTGCTAAATACACTTTCTTCCTTCATCAATTTTCGTTACTCAATGGTGCTCGGGTGCCCGCGAACATTTGTTGCTAGAATTGGTTTCCTTGTGTCTGGTTTACCTGATTAATGCTTATCCTGGTTTCGGCCCATCTCTTTTGCTTTTTGTTCCATTTCTTTCTGTTGAATTTGATTTAGCCGAATTGCATAATTTCTCAAGTTTAACTTGATTTTGGAATATAACCGATGAAAAATTTCATAGAATCGTACTCACAATAATTTAAAAATACACTAACCCAACGAAGGAACCTTTATATTGTTTTGCTAAAACAATATTCAACTGTTTTGATTTACGAAACAAATACAAGAGTAAATTACAATGTTTTATCTACTATGTTTAAATTGAAATTGTTACCATTCCAAAATTATTAGGTAAATAAAAGATTTTTGTTTAAATTAAACGAGGTAAATATGTTAGTTTATTTGGTTGTCCATGCTTTCACAGTGTGTTGTTAATAGAAACGATTATAAACACGAGGCTCGCTTTTCAACAATATTTGCTCGTAATCCGTCGACTTGTAACATAACATATTTTGTATATTACAGTTTCCACACCGAGTAGTTAGAAAATGTTTATTTTAAATAACACAAAAACAGCTAATGTGAATATATAAAAATGAATTTTAAATGGATCTAGCTTATACTTTTTACGTTTTTTAAAACTTTTTTTAAATTTAAAAAGTTTTTTTTAATTTGGCCATTACCGATAATTATTTTCTCTGTCCTCACTGTGTTGTTTCCCGATGCGTTTCGGCATTTCGCCCCATTCAGTAGTTGGAGAAGTTGAAATGGATATGGGTGAAACCAACACGAACTAGAATAGCCGTCCGGTAAATGTGATTTCTTTCAATTTGATGGTGGCATGAAGCTCAAAAAAGATACCCCCGCAGACATGTGATCAACAGTACAACATAGTTCGTTCATTCACTCACAGATTAATTTGTTAAATTTTTATGAATATGGTGAAGACACAAGTACACATTCATTGGAATCTGTATTTTATAGAAACAAGTGATCTTCATTATAGCTTCTATTATTCACGATAGGTTGAATTGAAGAAGTTTTCAATCTAGTATCAGACACATCGCCAGTTTAAATATGGGACCTAATAAATTTGCAACTTGCTGAAGAATCAGCAGCAATATTTATTATTCTTAAGACTGACTGCTCAGATGGAAACTTTTATGAGAGTTAGTACTTTCACATTTTTTTAAATATATGTTTCTTAGGCTGTACTGTTACCATTTAACTCTTGATTAAATGATCTCTTAAGATTACTTTGGATTATTTTTTGGAAATATTTCACGGCTTTTGTCGCAGTCCTCTAAATCCGAGCCGGGTTCAATTTGATAACGGATAAGCTCGGATCAGATGACAGGGAGTAATAAACAATGCGTTAGACGGCTCATTAGCCAGATCAGCTAGACGGCTCATTCCTGAGACCCTTAAATAAAACCAGTGTCGGTCGTGAGCTGAGTCTGGTTTAATTAATATGTGAACCGCCATCCTAAGCGAGTTCACCCTGGAAGCACGTGACATCCATTGCCGCTTTGATCCTCCTCTGTGGGCTGCTTGAGGAATTCCGGCATACCGCATACAACCCCAGTACCACCACCGCGAAACATGTCGACAAGACAATTAATTTCTTTTCTTACTTGAGAAATTCCAAACGATCTAGTAACATTGTTTACAATAAGAAAGGATGGAATTAGGTTCTGTTTCTCATCTTTCCTTTTTCCTCTTATAAATAACTAACTTTATAACCCGGTGTTGACCAGGTGATTGCAAGATGGGAGCAATATATATTATATATAAATTCAATGAACGCAATTGAATGTTTCATATCAATGATGTATTTAGTCATCATAGTCATAGTATTAGTTATTTGAATTTGCCATATTATTTTTGTTTTAGATTACATTATATTAAATTGTAATTACTTGTATTCAGCGTTAAATTCATTACGATGCTTTTGGATATACAATGTTTTTGGTGGTTCCATTTGGCAATACCCCATTCTGGAGTATGCAACGTCTAATTGTCTACGAGAAAACCATGGTATTATTGACGTTGTGATTTGTTTATCATTACGGTAAAAGGCATTTTAAGTGGAAATTGCAATCATTTGAATAGGAAATGCACTTTTGTTGGTATCATTGGCATACGTTGAATTAGCACATCCACTACTTTTGTATTTTAGTAAGAATGTTAATATTATTCTACGAACAATATGTTGACGTTTTAGTGGTATTTTGAGCAACAGCAATGGTTAGGGAGTAATCGACTATTGTTACGCTGTTCAATTTTTATTTATATATTTTAGAATTAATTTCAATAACAGGCAGCTTTTGATCAAAATAGGGCAAAGATTGTCTTAATTCTCTAATTCTTAATCAAATTGCTTCATTTCGTGCTTCGTAATTTACTAGGAAGTAAGTGTGACATATGAATTCTATGTCATCTATGAGTTCATTTCGCTGCGCTCTTTCTTCTTCTGTTTCATTTAGTCTTTCATGTGGAAATATCTTGTTATTTGTGCGATGGCCAATATTTCGTCGTTTTCTTGGCATTAAAAAAAAAAAAAAAAAAAAATCCAACAGCAATTCTACACCAGCAGTGTCATAAAGACAGAATTAAATATAATTCATAATACTGCATAATCATTTTAATTAACATCAAAACATTGAACAACTGAACATTACGGAACCTACCTCACATTTTAATAAATCCAATTGCCAGTACAACAGTCCTACTTATCACACTTAATTTAGACTGACGGAGTTAGGTAAAACATTGTTTAATAACATTTTATATAATTTATAATTGTTTATGTATATATACCTGTAAAACAAAATCGGTTTTTGTAGTCTTTATCTTCGTAGACTCATCGACGGTTATCTGTTATATTATGAGCAGGTAGATCGTTTTCCAACCTACACCACTGTTGCCTATAGCAAAGATTGAATTGACCTTCGTATATTTACATCAGCGAAACCAATTCTGTAGTTTTTGTGACTATATTGTATCAGTAGTTTTCGAACTATAACCGATAATTTTTGCGACTATGGAGTGTTAGCTTAGGTTTTGCGTCTATTGACAGTTAGCGGAATTTGAAAGAAGCGGGAAACGTGCATTATTCCGAGGGTCGAAGGCCCGTCTGGACAGCTGATAGCTGTAAAAACAGATGTAAAAATGGTCGCCATATATTCCTTAAATCTCTCGTTTTTGTAAATCCTGACGCCCATTATTCATATCCCCATTTTATATTCATTAAACCCGCTCGGCACTAATACGAACAAAGTGTGAAAGTTTCGTTTTTCGTCGTCGTGTGAAATCGGTTCAATAGTTTTCGTTTTTATCATTAACTCACATATGAATATTCGCTTTTATATAACAGATTTTTGTGAGTATCAGGGCATGGTTTCGTCCATTTAAATTTTAATTAACGTAGTCAACGTTTTTGCTTTCGAAGGTAGCATTTATTTATTTATGATCGATTTATTTCGATGTTTTTGATAATTTTTCCCTTGTGTTTTAAAAGCTTTAAATAACAGTCTTTAACCATAGATTTCAGTGATTTAAAAAATTTAATTATGTACAACTGATAGGTTATTTGTCTTTGTGTGTGCTTTCTCATAGTACTCTTTTGAATGTATGCATAGACTTGTTTGTAGAGTTGAATAAAGAATGTCTAATTTTTCCTATTCAAAAAAGTATAAAGTAGTATGAAAGAAAAACAGTAACATCGCAATTGTGAACGTTATGATCCATCTAGTCGAAATGGCGCGAGGGGTTGTTTTCAAAGCACTTTTGTCTTCTGCGCTTATTTCATCCATCTAACACGATTACAGGCGAGTAACCTAGAAATATTGCTGGAAACAAAAAATAATAGCTAGGGTATTTTTTAAGGCTGAAAAGATGACCATAAAACTGTGGTGGATAAATAAAACTTTTTCTCCATTTATAACTTTAAATCGTTTGGAAAGAGGTTTCGCGCGTCTCGACTGTCAAAGATCGAAGAAAAAATGATGTTTAAGGTGAATTGTTGTCAAAAATAAATCATTTGGAATAGTGTGAATGTTTAGATGTCCTAACAAGTTTAACAAATAAAATATTAAATAAAACGCGTTGAACTAAGAATATTTATTTTGAGAGATACCTTTAAAATGGATACTGATTTATCCTCTTTTTATATAAACAAAAACTTGCAATATTAACATGTCTAAATATAAGAACTATTGTAAAATGGCCCTCAATGATGGTTTGTATATTTTGATGATAGATAAGGCCCTCGAATTATTTTGGGGGTATTTTATTTTTAAAGTCCCTTCGAACCGTTTTTACTTGCAAGGTAGCCTCATCCTAGAAAGAAATAGCGGTTATATACGTCCAGGTTCCAAGTCATATTGTCTGATAATCAATTCCCAAATAGCTGCTAAGTAAGGTGCAGAAAACGAATTAATAATGCGTAGATCTAATCGCACTTTCTAATTCAAAAGTTAGATCTGTGGTTTATTGAAAATATATTAAACTCAAAAAATACTAATTTGGCCGTCATTGATAAAAGATAAAAGGAAAGAGGGAATTGTTTAATTCTCATTGATGATCGGTTATTGTAAAGTATAAAGTCGTAAGACATCCATTGGCATGTGAACTGGCAAAAGTAAGATGTAATGCAATTGTAACCATTAAGGACTTACTTATACCAACAAAGACAACCAAAATTTACAACCAACAAAGATAAAATATAAATATCTAGTAGACTATCATCCACACAAAACAAACAAAATACACTCATTCTTAGAAATAATGACTGACTATGACCCAGTAAACATCCTTTGCTATAAAACGTTTTAAACAGACTCGTCGTGGAAAATAAAGATTGCTTGGTGGTTGTCGGTCTGCGAGTCGATGAACACATGTTGGTCCAACTACCCTCGCTAGGTTTATTTTTGCAGTCTTGCGCCATCATCAGTGAATAACTGTTTTGACTTGAAACTACATTTAGGACCTTAAAGCTGACAAATCCATCTGAAAAACGCTTAATTTGCAATGACCATTCTGCGATTAAAGAATCTGTCGACTACAAATAATTTTGCGGATGTAGAGTTCAAATCTTCTTTAAGGTCTTTACTAGGTGAAAGAAAGACAAAAGTGTTGGGATCATCAGGGCCTATTTATCAATTTACATAATTAATATAAATTTAACAATCAACAATTAAAACAATAATGCATACTTTCCCAAGAGAGGAGAGAAAAAAATTCTCATCGGAAAAAACTAATGTAAAAGTGCTTTGGTTTAGGTTATGAAGCAGTGCAGAAACTCAGTGCTTATGTTGCCGAAAGCTTGGTGATCCCAACACTTTTGTCTTTCTTTCACCTAGTAAAGACCTTAAAGAAGATTTGAACTCTACATTGATTATCTGCAGGTCGATCTACAAACATCATTTCTTCAATTTTCTTTTATGGATATTAAGTCGCTGGATCTTGGGGAAAATTATAAAAATTTTCTCACTGATGATAACGTCAAAACGCGTTTCAATATCATCAATACCCCGCGAGGGTAACGGACTCAGTAACTGACCCCGAGACGGTTAATAACATAATCAAGAAATAAATTAAAATCAGTAAAGAAATCTTTTAAATCTATTGTAAAGGAACTATATCTTATATGTAAACTCAAAATATAAGCAATCAAATTAAATAGGGGTTTTCAAGCTGAATCACACGCTATTTTCGCTTGGTTCATGGAAATCCTAAAAAAAGATGGTTAGACTGACTAAAAAAATCCTCCTAAGATCAAACAGCCATGCAGCCAAAAGTTTTAGCACGTAAATTGTTGCATCTAATATAGGGAAAGTATCCAAAATCTGCAAAACCTGGAAGCCATTACAATCTAGCAATATCCAGAGTGCCAGGGCATATTCGTGGTAAGACACAAAGAGCCAAACAAGTCATAGTACGTCGTGCAAGACCAACTATAGGTCTAGAACCTATACTTGTGATAACAAGATCTAACATTAAATCCTCGTTCACAGAAAACAAAAGGAGAAATATGGACGAACTTTGGAAGTACCGTACACAATTTATTAGAGAACACTAGCAAACACATTGCTCCAGTTAGACAGAGTGCTGGACTATGTACCGGTCACTGACATCTGGAAAAACGACTACAAAACATTGGTTTATTCAACGATGACTCCATATTGTATCGAACGGAGATTTACCGTTGGATATCGAAAGGTTCAAGGAAACAAATTGCACTAGCTGCACTCAATGACTTTTCCTTCTTAGTTAAACTGAACTAAAGACCTAGAAAAAGTACAATACGTCTCAAGGCTTGTGTTACATTAAACCTTCATTTTCGGGGAAATTCTATCATTCATATTTTTAATAATCATCCACATAGCTAAGGATAAAGTAGAGTTCATAATTAAACTTTTTAAATATTTAATCGAAAAAAGTTATATTGATTAATCTATAAAACCAACTAGTTTATGGGCAACTACATCTAGTGATTCGCGCCGTGCAAACAAATGTTTAAAAAATCGTATGTATATTTGACTCAAGTAAAAATTATACAATGCTATCATTATCGTTAGTGTTCTTAACAAAGCTTAAACATGACGCACAAATAGACGACAAAAAACAGATTCAAACAAAAGTGTAATTCATATTCTTGAAGTGAACAATTGTAAATTAATGCCAACTGCTTTCTGCGAACGACAAGCTAATGATAGGGCCGATCCGACCCGGATGCAACCGGCTCATATTTCACCCCTGGAAAAGGGCAGGCCGTCGTTTGGGTGGCAAAGAGGATTGCGGTTTCCCGTCCCTGCAGTCGTCTCTAATAAGTAATACAGCATAGAAAGGGAGCCGGATGAAGCGGGATCCGGTATCATTTGGAGCTGCATGGGGGTCGGAGAGAACAAAAGGTATATTGTTCTGACCGCTTTAATTAACAGAGACAAATCTAAGAGATAGGAGTGTGGAGGGTCTCTGAGTTAATAGCACGGACAATGCCGAAGGACAAGGGCCAACAGATTTACCTTTCATACGTGTTTTGAGGATGAAGCATAAACTACATTGCTTTATCGTATTTATTGCCTTTTTTTTTAATAAGGCAAAACTGCCGAACGTTTATTTTCACAATCGGTCCATGATTTCTTCATTCAGATAACTTGTTAAAAACTTTATAATTATCTTCTTGGGAAGTTTACTTTTGAAGAGTTTAAAAACAACTAATGATCTGGTTTTTTCTGTGAGGGGCAGCAAACGGCGCCTCATTATGGGCTTTTAACTCTATGAAGAGTGATGATGTATCAAAATGAAAGTCGAATGACTTACGCGGATGTTCCCTAAAAGGATATGAGTGTCATCAGGTCGTTACTCTGATTGACTGATGGCCGCAGACCCGTCAGTATTGGGAAGAAAATGCTTGCGTTTCAAAAATGATGCCCCTCAACAATTTGGTCGGACTGCAATCATAAAATTAATATTGTGTATTTTATAATAATCTGATTTTCTGAGATTAAAATTTTCATTGAAGCGCATTAATAGCTAATGAATTGTTTTTCACAATCTCTAAGAGTGGTGCGTTCATAAAATTACAATGTCTCGAGAAATTAGAATAGCGGAATGAACTGGCCATTTATTTGAGGAAATAAAGCATTAATGACTTGCAAATGGAAGGCTATAACTACAAAAACCTTCTCCTGTTTAACTTTTTTGAGACCAGAAAACAACATTTAAGTTAGAAATTAAAACTTTGTAAGTATTTAGATTTTAAGACATTTTATTATAATAAACATTTATTATAGCTATGAAAAATTTTATAGTGAAATTAAATTGCTACAAATCTTTTTAGTAGAAACATAATTTTTGACGTGTTTTATAGAGGAAGTATTTTTCTCGGTGTTTATTTTGTTGAAACATAACAGAAGTAAAATTTCTAATTATAACTTTTTCTTGTTTTGTAAAGGTGTCTTTTATAAAAGAGCTCAGTTGATATAAAGGATGCATTGTCTGTTGTAAGGATTTTTTTAATCCAATTTTCTTCCGCCTCTTACAGGCCCACCAAGGGGATGAAGCCTGATGAAATTAGAGACCTTTTGTTGTTTTCTCATTGTCTTTATAGATCCTTTGTTGCCTTTTAGCTACAAATGCATTCTGGATAATAAGGTAATATAATTTGCAGAGACTCACGTCAAAAGATGGGCAGGACAATGCGTGGAGAGAGAAAAATCCGTTTGGTTTATACACATCTTATATTTGAAAAAAGATCACGAGAATGAATTTAGAGAATTCCCTACTCGTTTTCAGTTGATTACCACGTTATAATGTGCAATTACAACTTCCTGCACCTATAGAATTAACTAATCATTATGTTACTATCCGAAAATTAGTTTTACATTCTTCTGTTAATATTTATTTCGCTGAAATCAATCAACATACGCATGCAGTACGTTACATTTTTAAAAAGTAAAGATTCCATAAATTTTCTCCACAATGTAGTTCTATTGTAGCACTCACATGATTATAACCGTATCTTCGAAAGTGCAGTTTTTCCTATAAAACTTTTCTCAAGTACCGTAACCGGACTGTTGGTTGACTTCACAAAGAATAATGTGCCCGGGTTTCTTTTGACATGTTTTTGTCTCTGCTTTCCCCATCTATTTTAGATCGTTGTTATGAGGCCAATGGCTGGTAAAGAAACCTATGATTTTCCTCAAATATTGTCTTCGTAGAGACAGGAATTCCTTCACTTTCCTTTTTGGGAGATTTACGGATTGCCTGATACTTGGTGCTTTTGTCCAGTGGTTGAGTTTTTCATTCTCGACATTGTTCTATCTTCACCTTTAGCATACTCTCCGGTGTGCGTATACGTCGTTTCGGTTCGAGGGGTGACAGGGCTGCTCCTTTTTTCGGCTAGTTGTACAGCCTGTTTCTTTCCTTTTTCATCGCTATACTAAAGGTTTATTATAATAAAATGTCTTAAAATATAAATATAAAGTTTTAATTTTTAACTTTAAATGTTGTTTTCTGGTCTCAAAAAAAGTTAAACAGGAGAGGGTTTTTATAGTTATAGCCTTCCATTTGCAAGTCATTAATGCTTTATTTCCTCAAATAAATGGCCAGTTCACTCCGCTATACTAATTTCTTGAAACATTGTAGTTTTATGATCGCACCACTCTTAGAGATTGTGAAACAAATTTCATTCATGTCCTGGAACCCTCCTTGAAAATACTTTGTCGTGTCTTCCTAGGGCTAACAGGCAATTTTGGCATTTACTAGCTTGAAGCAAAAACCAACTTTAGTGCATTTGTTTAGTGCAAAAGTATGTAAATATGAGCGTCTTTCATATTTTTCTTTATTAATTCTTTCAACTTTATTAATTGACATGGACCTTGGAAGATTGTTGGGACCAGTCCAAAGTGTTTTGCTAGGATGTAATTTGGATCTTTTTACACCTCCAACCTCTCCCCTTTCCATCTTTGATCCATCCGTGTACCATATTAGTACTTTCTGAAATTTTGGGTTGCGTTTCTTCTAAAGATCTGTTATTTATAACCACTTGAATTTATCTATCAATGTTGATATTTCCTCTTGTTTTGTCATCTGTAACTATAGCCATCTCATTACTTTTAATTCTTTAATTTTAATTCTCTAGAATTTTATGTTTTTGCTTAAATCTGGTTTTATTTATTTCTGTGTCACAAGTTGGTGGGTTAATAATTAGGTCGATACCGATCATTCTGGTCTGCCTATCCTTGTTGTGTTTTTCTGTTTGGTATGTTTCGGCATTTCGCCATCTTCAGCGTTATTTCTGTGTGATTTGTTTTTGTGAAATCAAATCTTAGTTATAAAGTATCTTTGTACATTAAGTTTGGTTGTGTTAAATAATAATTTTTTATTATTCGGGTCGATCTTTGTAATGGAAGATTTTTTCCGTACGACGTGAAAAACACGTTTTTCTAATTTCACTACATAAAAGGCAAACCCATGAAAAATGAAATAATTTGTTTTTTGAATTATTACATACGATTACATAACGTACTTGTATTTTTAAAATATCTATAATTTGGTTTTATTATTTATCCTTTACATTTTATTATTCATCTGACATCATTCTTCGGCAAAGTCTATCGCATACTAAAAATTTCTTTTTTCTTAAAATAAAATGAAATTCTCTATGCATTGGAAAATAATATAGTGTCTTTGATTGTAATATTGTGTATTTAACATCTTCACAAAAATGTTTCTTCGTCAGATTTAAATCATCCTCCCAGGCCTGTGCATGATGATAGTTGCTTGAATTGAATTAATAAATTATTTTATGGATTGATTAAGTTTGTAAATTAATGTGATTAAGAATAGTGATTAATAATTAATATTTATAAATTATTTTTAATTATACGTTTTGCTAGAATTTTTGATAAATATTATCAGGGATAGAAAGAATTTTAATTACACGATTAAAATGTAATTTCCCAGTTTAAAAGTTTAAAAGATAATTTTATTTCACAAGGAAGGGGTGTGAAGTATTGTATGCTGTACGATCTATATAAATATTAAACAGGCATCTATAGTTTTTGAACGTTTATGAAAGTTAAAAGTCGAAACAAGACAACAAGAACAAGACCGGTTTCTCTCGTTAATTGCGATCTGCGGAGTCATAAATTGCTAGAGTTCCTTGTTACAACTTTAACATGGATTATTTATATTATTTGTTGTTTTATACAAACACCATTAAAAGTTGGAAGTAAGACCACTTAGCCGTGACGGACCCTCTATTTCATAGAACTGGGGCAGGGGCGCTTTTATATATACGCCGGTGAAGGGGGAGGCAGCGTCTAAATATTGCTTCCTGAAAAGGGAGTGTCAGAGGTCTGCTGCCCTAATGCCTCTGTAGCAGGCAATGTAGTTGACGAGCTAACTTCAGCCATATCTTTTTACTATCGACCTGTCGTTAAAAGCTGAACGATGGCACCCAATATGAAAAACAATACAAGCAGGTACATAATTAAACAGCATTTATGTCTTGTGAAATGAAACACGAAATGTGCCCCAAAACCTGAATAAACAAGCAACAAACTTTTTAGATCCTATATTTTTAAAGTTTTTGAAAAAATGGTATTTTTTCGACTTCTAACGCTGGAAATATGATTTTTTCTACTTTTTGCGGACGGAAAGAAACCAAGGGCGAAAAATGTATTTTGATAATTAGATTATACACGGGGTAAGCGTGAATGTGTTTGTAGTACAAGAGTGTCGATGGCGGAATACCCGGTACTTCATTGATCCTCAATTAGACAAGTACGTTTCTGTCAACATGATTGAGAGATGAGTGAATATGCATAAAAACTGATTGCGTTGGAGTGGAATTTTCGTGCTGTGGACTGCCCTTGAGCATAATTTCGTCTAGGTATGACCCCGGACCACCAAAACACTGGAGTGAGTGATTCTCCCCTTGAGTAAATGTTTCGATTCTGAACGTATGCAATCAATAAAAGAATCAATCCATCAAGAAAATTTGAGATCATTATATATCCTTGGAGCACTTAGACAGGTCGAGGTGCAGAAGGTCTTCTGGCCGCCTCTTTTATCCCTAGGTATGGTTGATTTCGTTAAAACATCCAAAAATGTGAAAAATACAAGTATTAATTAATCGAACAATGTTTGGGGGAATTATTTTTGTGGAATGAAGCATTAATGAAATTATTTTAAATTATTTTTTAATTTGTTAAAAAACCTTTTTCGAGCTATGGTCCATCTCTTCCTCACTAAATTTGTCTGTAAAGTTGATTTTTGTTTGTTTGTGTATAAAAACATATATTCACAATAATTTCAAGTTTGTATAAAATTTCATTCACTCTACTTTACGACTAATTTGGAACATGTACCCACCTCGAAGAATGAGTATTTTAAGGTGATATTGTGATGCTTGAAGAATAATTTATTAGCGTGAATTATGGCCCGTTCTGAATGGGCATTCTGAGGTAAGAGCGTGAAGTCTGAAAGTAATTTATTTGTGCGAGTGCTAGCCTATCCCGAGAAATATCTAATATTCTGGGTTGAGAGTGAAAGTAATTTATTAGCCTGAATGCGGTACCACCCGTAGGAATATCGAGTGCTCTGATGTGGTACTGTATTTTTCATACAGCACTGGAATTGCCTTTCCGTCTGTGTTAGCTATTCAACAGGACATAGCATAGGGATTAATGAACGCAATATCCGAGTTTTCGAGTTCGTTTTACGTAAAAATCTTAATGTGCTATTTATTTGTATGTATAAGGGTCATTATGTTTTGTAACATTTGAGGTAATAAAGAGAGGTAGGAAGTAAAGAAAACAGGATACAATATGAGAGGCGATGAGAGAAAGATAGGTGAAAGCAAAAAAAATTGTTTACGTTTTATGTGCTGAAAGCCTGCGATGACCACTAGATATTGTATTTGTCGACTCATCAATTATATATGATTGTAATATTGACTCAAGAAATTGGCTACACTTAACGTACAGTGTTTAATATTAAAAAGTCATCTGTTTTACCAATATTTTGAACGAGTAATAATTGTTTTATTTGTGGAAAAATGTATGGAGGCGTAAGCATACCGTTTAGTTACATCCTCGCAGTGGAAGTTGCAAACATTACTCAAGGTTGTACAGGAATCGCGATTAATTCGTACAAGGCGATGACAGCGCAAAACTGCATTGTGAACTACGCCACAGATAGCTTCTACAGTCCCGAGACAATCAAATTGTGCTCGAACGACACCACATGCCGACCCGTGACGAAGACGTACCTTCACCCGAACTCTAGAAAAACACCTTTAATCATGTGTATCCTTCAAACGGAGAGTAAACTACCCTCTTTCATTGGCTTTCTCGGGGGTTTTCTTGAGACAAGATGCGATATTCACACGTATGGCAAGTCTGAAAGCGGGAAGAGAGAAAGAAAATCATTAATATTGGATCCGGTCTCGTTGTGTTACACGGAAGACAAATCATACGAGTGCGTTAAATTAGCCAAAAATTCGAATTTGTGCAGTACCGACATCGGCGGCGGGATCATATGCGACGGCAGTCTGGTCGGTATTCTCGTAAAGACAACGCCAGAAAAAGAATGCGACGCAGCTATAAACGAACAAATGAAAGGACTGTTTTCAAAACTAACAGCATCAAGAAGTTGGATTGAAATAACAGCTCAAGTATACGTAAACAGAGGTGTGGAATTGACCAACCCAAGTTCACAAATTCTCTGGTGTTTCTTATATTTGATTCTGTTTGCTTCTTTGTTTTAAATTTCAGTTTTGATATGCCAGTACTGTCAATTCAATATTTTCGACGGAAGACTGTTTTGGTAGTGGATACAAAACGCTAATGTGTATACATTTTTTTTTTTGTGCATTCATTTATATCTAAAACTGTATTTGTATTATATACAACCAGTGGATTGGATTTTATTTTGACATATGGCATTAATCTGCGTTAAAAAGGAAACTATTATTCCTTTTAGATTTCTACCTGAAATTAGGGGCATGGAGTAATTGTAGTTGTCAGATCTTGCAGCTTACTGTGAAAACGTTTGCAATAGTTTTTAAACCAACAAAACACAGTTGATATTTCAAAATATCATGTCTAGGTTATATAAGAAGGGGCAGAAACCATTAGTTTTAAGAATATTTTCGCGATCTGTAAACTTGGCACCCTTACATCCATATAAGTTTGAGTAGGTATATGTACGTTGAAAGTGTTGATTTCAATAAGTGGTTGTAGTAGTGAGGAACGGTCAAGATTCCAGCAAAAAAAACCACCTTTATTAATTTAATTGCCTTCATTCGGGTCATCTTCAATATTGACATGCGATACCAGAAAATATTCGAAAACAGAAAAAATGTTCGATACTTCGCAAGTATCGACAGAAATTATTCGATACTAACGAGTACTTACTCATATGAGTACTTAGTCGTTCCTTCATAAATCATCAACTTACTATCGACTTGTGGGTAAAATACGCTCATGCATTAAAATAAACAAAAATTTGCAATTTTTTTTTCATACAGTGGGTACGTAGGTAAGAACACGGGAAAGCTGTCAACACATTTCAACAAAATTGATATTCCAGTTTTATCGTTATCGAGTTTTGAGAAAATGTTTGAAAAGATTAGACGTATTCCCGCAGTTTCTAAGATTCAGTTTTCTTAGTAAAATAACCTCATGCCTTAATTTTCGGAGGAGACAAGATTAGGTATCTACCTATGAGAAGGAAGGGGAACACTTTTTAGGTACCGAAGACACACATTTTATAAAAATTTACTGAAATTAAAAGTGCGAGGTGCTACGCGGGAAAGAATTATGATTATTATTGTAAGAAATCTCGATTAACTTTGTTGACACATGCTGCTAGTAGGCGCTCTTAACAGTAACTCGAAGGGAAAATAACAATTCAATATTACTTGAATACTCGATGAAAAATCTCTGAGTATTTTTACCGATACAACAAAAAGTACTCGATACAGTACTTTTATCGAATGACAATATTGTATGTATTGACAAGTACTCGGTTTCGAAAGGAAATATTCCATACTTTACTCATATCGATTGGTAACGCACGTCACTAATCTTCAAGGCCTGTGTAAATACACACATATGTTGATTTTGAAATTAGTGAACAAATTATAAAAACAAATTTAAACAGTTATGCTAATATGAAGATGAATTTTAGTGTAATGAAAGTATTCATACTGGCATAAATTGTAGCGTTATACCTCTAGTGTCATGTTTTTTAAATGTGTACGTGGTGAATTTGTATCCTGCTGTGTTTTTATAAGATAAGACAAGGCGTGGAAGGCGGTATAGATTGGAACTTTTCTTTGAAAGTGGGCGGCTTTTTTTACTCAAAGGGAGTCGTGAATGAGGATTGTGGAATTCGTTTTTTAATTCGGGGTTTTATTCAAAGGGTACTGTTACTAATATTAGAAATGAAGTTGATTATATACGATTACGAAAAGCAGAACGTTAAAAAAATTTAAAATAATTTTATTTGTCTTACGAAGTTAGCGTAGCTACAGCTGAGTTTCCACGTGTCTGTTCTGTAATTAATGCTGTGTGCGTCTCTATTGATGTAAACCATTTATAAAAAGTTTCGTTTCTGTTTGTTTTGTTCAGTGTTTAGTTTTTATTTTGTTGGAAACAAAGTCGTGTGGTTTGCAAAATGATGGGTGACCAGTGCTGTCGGGTTAGGTTTCGGTTTTATACAATTATAGGTGTTTTTTCCGTATATATGTGTAGCGGGACAATTTAAGCAATTAATTTTGTAAATTACGTCTGATTTGTTGCTACTGTTGTTAGATTTTTAACTTTGAAGGAAAGAGTGTGTACAGTTTTGTGGTTATTAAAGATCATTTTGATGTTGTCTGTAGAAAGAAATCTACTCAACGTGTGAGATAGTGAATGAACGGAATTGAAATATATATTGTTCATCTGTTTGAGATTGGGTTGATGTATTGTTGGCTTTGTAGGATGTTTGGTTTAGTGTTGCGTTGTAATTGTGAATACTTACAGGCATAACACTACACTTTATGTGAGTAAGAATACTTCAATTAAACTAAAATCCATTTCATATTAACATAATCGTTAACATTGCTTTGTATAATTTTTTACACAAATTGCACAATCAACAGATGTTTGCACTTTAGCCAGGTAATACAAATGACTCGAATAATGATGGAAACACTGGCAATTGAATTAAAAAAGGTGTTTTATTAACCTCTTCTCACTGCCTGAAACACTTATTGAATCACCGGTCGCTAAGCAACACACATTTCAACACGAGTTACCTTCAATGGTAATTTTTATTGTCGATTCAATAGGTGGTAAAGCGTTTTAAATGTTTTGTTAGTGTCTATTTTTTTTAGAGTGTCTGGATTCTAAGTTAGACTTCTATCGAATGTAAGTTCTAAATAGATAACTTTGTCGGATAGGGACAATGTTTGTTGTGTAACTATCTACTAGTAGGACAACTCTCACGGCAGTGTTGAAAGGTAGTTTTGTAACTTTGAGGGATTAAACTTTATTTTCCAAAGATCGCTCCATTCTTCAATTGTTGACAAATGGTTTTGAACATAAGGGAAGCGTTTGAAGAAGAAAGGTGACTTGTTAATACGGTGTCATATACCTAATGGCAGTTGGTGCATTCTGATTTGTAGGCATCTCAGAACTAACGACTGTATACAGCGGCGGAGTATGGACTCCTGTTGCCCATCTGCAAGCTCTGCTTTCATCTCATCTCTGGTTTCTAGTATTCTTTTATTATCTGGTATTGTGGGACGATTTTTAATAACCACTTAGTTCACATATGGTTGACTCACCTGATTGAGCAGCTGTTTAATTTTATCAGACATGAATTGGTTTCGTTTATAAATAAAAAACACGTCCAAAATATGGAGTTTTAAACAAGAAAGTCTAAAATTCTCTACAGTTCTTCAATGTAAGTGCTCAAAGTTTATTAATTTTCGATTATGCCTAGTTAACAACAGATGCACTCATGAGTTTGTGAGAGCATTCTTTCATCATTATCAAACAGTCGATTGTTATATGCTTATGTAACAGAAGAGAGACATAAAAACGACATTGATTTAGTGATTGCAGAGACTGCAGAACAACAAATTACAGCTCATGAGCATATTAGACGTTATTTAGATATAAACATATGGATTATATCACTTTATTACACTGCAATTTTAACATCTCAAGAAAGAAATTTCAACCTACAGAATCGAATATATGAAACACCACAGAATTCGTGACCTTGTTTTTGTCGACGCAGCACCTCCTCTCATGTATACTAGAGCTGTTATTTCTATCTAGGTTTTTGATCCTGTTAGTTTTGAAAACAGTGCTTCCATTGGTTCATTTATAGGAGAATCGCATTCTTTCACCGGCGTTGTCTTCACGAGAATCCCGGCCAAATAATTATTGCACATGATTCCGCCGCCGATGTCGCTACTGCACAAGTGCTCCTTTTGGTCTAATCGAACGCAGCTGCAAGTTTTCTCATTAGTTTGGCAAAACCAGACCGGATCTAAGGTTAATGATTGTTTTTTGATTTTCCCGCTGGATGTCTTGCCGAAAGTTTGAATCTCGCATGTTGGACCGACAGGGCCACCGAGTAAATCAATATAATTGGGTAGCGTATTCTCCGTTTTGATGATGCACAGGACTGCGTTGTGTTTTTTTGAATCTGGATGGTGGTACTTTTTCGAAGCGATTTGGCATGTATCCTCACTTGGGCACAACTGGATTTTGTCTTCACTGTAGAAGCCCTCAGTGGTGGGGTCGACAATACAGTCTGCGTCGTCATCGCCATGAACGAAGTAACGCGATCCCCGTACAACTTTCTGTTATGTTCAAAATTTCCACTGCAAGGATGTAACTAAAATATGTGGTTACGCCGCCGTACATTGTTTCCTAAACCCAAAAAATTTGGAAACGAGAAATTAAGGAAACTGGATAAAATAGAATATGAATAATATAAAATACAAAAAAAGTACAGGACTATCTTACACTAATTTTACTAATAATATATACTAATTATTAGGCAAAAAATAATATTAAAAAAGAAAAACACTGGAAACTGTATATATAATAAAACATTTGTATGTTCTAGCTAATAAAAACCAGATGTAAACAAAACTGGATTTTATACGCAGAAATTTAAAAGAAATTACAAAAATAAATTCAACAAATATAAAAATGTAACGTTTTAAAAAAATATTGTTTTAATAATAACAAAATACATAAAGAAAAAATAAAGAGTACAAATATTTTGAATAATAATATTGGAAATAGGAGTGAATATTTAAAGTCAAAATATAAACAACATATTATGTAACAGTTCCAAAATTGAAACTTTTATTAAAACCGGGCTTATGCGCGCAGAGAGCACTCATCCTGTCTGCCCAGCAGATGTGGAAAGTTTAATGAAGAATAATGTAAAAGAAAAAAAGGGAAAATCGTAGAGAACAGACTTTTGCCAAATTTCGGTATATAAATAAGACAGACATTAGTCCATGGAGGTCCGGTCCAGATGAGACCATACTTACCAAGGTTACGCATAGGTCAAACTAGGCTTGCAGGAGGAAAGAGACTGCATCGGTGCCCATTATATACCGAAAGATTAAGCGCCTTGCATATTTTACGCCACATATTTTACAATACAAATAACTAGATGCCTGTAGGATGGGACTACTGACCTATGCGTGGCATTACGGGACACGGCTCGCAGTTTAAATTAGGGCGATAAGAGTTTTTAAATGTATACAGCATGTGTTTGTGTTGTGTATTATGTATTGTGTAATATTAATAATTATTAGCGTGAATGAGGGGATTTTCCCATACCCCTAGGGATATCGAGTAATCTAGGGTGAGAGTGCATTGTCTAAAGTAAATTCATTAATGACTGGAGGGTTTAAACCCGCCCCGAGGAATATCGAGTGCCCTCGGGGAGTGAATGGCGATACGATATCGGCGTCTTCGAACGCTCGACTTTCGCTTCCGGTTTTATCTCGCTGGGTGGCCGCTGCGTGCTATGGGGAGGGTTGACCACCGGTTCTTCACCGGTCGAATATGAATTCATCACGGAAGCTAACATTAAAAATCGAAAATCACTAGAACCAGAGAAGATATTTATAACGCACAAAGCCATAAAACAGTCCAACTCAAAGTTCCTGTTTCTTGAAAAATATGCCTTGTCAGCAGAACATTGCATTATTGGGTTGTATTTGATTTGTTTTTACGGGATTTTATTTTCATGTTACCTTTTTTCATTCTTACTGCTTACATAACCTCCATTCATTTCATCTAAAAAATATAAATATATACATTTTTAACAAATTCATCACACATTGTAGGAGTGAGGTGGCTCGTGTCTCAGGCTGAGCTATTTGGAGGTTGAGCTGGAGATACTAATATTGTTGCTACGTACTACTTGTTAAAGTTTTTTTTAAATTATCGTAAGAAGTAATATAAAATGTTAAGTGTATTTCCGACCTTTCTGCCCGTTCGCGAATTCCTCTTTTATTTTCACGAGGCGGAGCGCATTGTTCGCCCCATTCCCCACGAGTTTAGCTGATTATAAACACTTGTTAGTGTTTTAGGCAAAAACGCTAAGCCTTCATATAATTAAATTATCCCCAGTGCGTTCTGAGAGGTCATATATGCAAATACGGTGCAGGCCGATTACTGAGTTATAGGCCCTTTCTATCCTCACGTTGACAGAATGCGGTGGCTGCAGGAGCTGTAAATTCTCAATTTAGCCGCGTTAAGATATAGAAAACGGCGCGAAGTTTCATGTTTTCTCAGTTTTCATCACGGATTTTATCGACGCTGAAGGAAGGACGGGAGGAAATAGATTTGGAGAAAAGGGGCCAACTTGGAATAAGTTGGGTGTACGCTTTGAAAACGGTTGGCAAACTCGGATTCCAACATACCCTTGTGTACTTTACAATAAAAAAGTGGATTTCCTCTCTCTCTTTCTCTCTCTCTCTCTCTCTCTCTCTCTCTCTCTCTCTCTCTTTCTGTCTCTCTCTCTCTCACACACTCTCACTCTCACTCTCCTCCCAATCCACGAAATTGTTTGTTCATACAAACAAATTGCTTGTGTGCTTTTTCTTATGGCCTATGTACCTCATCTACGTACTTACGTACTGTAATTGCATTGCATTCGTGAATTTCATAAATCTAAACACTTTTAATTAAAGTACGCATCTATCCCTAAAATTTTATTTTATTAAAGTTGTCAATGTTGTATGGGTTAGTATTAAACACGGAAAAAATTGGAATGGTATCGATGGGTGCAACCTAAAGTTTAATAATTAATGGGAAACACCAACCCTGTCGAGCCGAGATATATCGGCGGTTGTTCGACGAGGTCAAGGATGAATAAATAAAGGTAGGAAGTGAGAAGTAAGTAATAAAGTCAACTGTCCATTTGTATCCTCATTGGCTGATTAATTCAACTATTCGTGAATATTAATCCTTCAACATTTGGCAAAGAGTCCCCTCGGATTTATTGCAGTGGGCGGAGGCCGTGCTTTTGAAGCTAATCAGCCTTTGATGACTTAATCATCCGGGAGATTTGTCGATCCATTCAAAGTGGAACGCCCGTCCGTTTCGTCTGACGGACAATTCATCTAGATACGAATTTAGAATCAGCTTACGCTGTCAATAAATATAAATTATTTCTTTCGAAGACTTTTCCATATGTTGTGTGTTGTTAATGAGGGGTGGTTCGCGCATGCATTAACATTTTTTCCAAGGTATTGATTCGTCTATTATGAAACTGGACCTTTTCAATTTGAACCTCTTACAGGATAGTTTCTTCGGACAATTGTTGTTCACATTTCCACATTAAAAAAATATTGATGCATCAAATGTAATTAACATTTGTGAATGTTTAATTTGATGTAATGATACAATATACTATATCTATCTATAATAATTAATGTAATTGATTAATATTGTATCTTGGAAACATAGCCATACCATAATGATTGAATTGGTAAGTACCAATATAGGTATATGATAGGTACCCCCTGAGAGCTGAGCAGCTTACTGATTTTAACACTGTTTAACGTTTAATGTAAAACGAATTACTTTCATAACCGATCTTAAAATAAATAATACAGC
The DNA here is from genome assembly GCF_000648675.2 of Cimex lectularius. NCBI lineage: Eukaryota > Metazoa > Arthropoda > Insecta > Hemiptera > Cimicidae > Cimex > Cimex lectularius. The sequence continues at coordinate 190,460 of NW_019392888.1, read as the reverse complement.
TATCCAAATCAACTATATTAAAAAAATTTAAATAAGTGATAAGAAGGGTATTTTTCTTATCTTTTGGGAAAGTATTCGGAGTCTTTTTGTCCACCCGCTACCCTACATAATGCTAAGGGCGTTTAAAGCCAACATACAAAAGTCAATTGTAGAGAAACTTTATAAATAAAAGCCACATACTGCAATAAATCAGTAAATGTTTATCCAGCGACGGGATTGAAATAGTGTGAATATTTACTGGTACGTAACATGTAATCAAAAATGGCCCACAGTGCTGGGCGCTGTCATGGCCATTAGAAAAATAAATAATACAAACTTGGTCCTTTCCAAATTCAATCAATAGGAGATTCGGTAACGAAAAGTATTAAATTCTGTATTTATGACAGGGGCGCGATGCCATTTCACGACCCTAATTTAGCACTCGGTTCTCACGCCCCCCGCTCGGGGGTTGCCACCCGTTTTTTTCCCCGACCCATTACGAGACACCCTTTTTGTTAATGGAAATTGATTATATAAAAAGAAAGAGGAAAAAATAAATGGTCCTAGAAACAGTTAGAACCCTGTTACTGTTTTTGTATCAAACTTCACTAATTTACAACCATTAGCTCTTGAAAGTTATTTATGCTTTGACTCCATTTTTACTTTATACATTTCATCGCTAAAAACGTATCTATCGCTCCTGGCGATGCTGGAATAAGTGTGTGTTAATGGATTTACTGCTGGCCTTTACGGTTGTGATTTACTTACCCGTTCAACATTTTTAGCTATACTTGAATAATGCTGTATTTTCTCTGTATATAATTAAGAAAGCAACTCTAAAAATTGCCTTCGGGCTTGGAAAATTTAATTATTTTAAAAATTGTTATTGATTAAAATATTCAGCTTACTTGGTTAGCATTCAGGAATGACGTTAAGTAATCTTATTTGTCATTCTGAGGGTATGTAATGTAAAGTAATTAGTCATCGATCGAGTATATTCCATGGCTTTCTCCGGAAATTCAAAGGAATCCTTTCATTCACTTATTAACTCATCCTAAAATCCTTCCCTGCTATCCACTATACCGAAGAAGATGTTCCACCAGGCCAGCATCCCTGATTCTGTTACTCTATTCAGAATACACTGCCGTCATTCCTATCAATCTAGAATCAGTACTTTTGACAGTACTGTCGTCCTATATGCAAACCCAGACCCATTAGTGGCCTTCAGAAACCGTTAGTATTATCTCGCTGTTGTAATGATTGTAAACATTAAATATCACTCAGAAAGAGTTCTACCGTTTCAGTCGGCGTTGCAAACTAACAAGAATTAAGACTGACAAAAGATGGTTGCTGATCTAGATTAAGATGACCAGCGAGTGAAGAGCGGAAGTAGTTATATTAGGATATTATACCAACATTGGGAAACAAAGTCTATATGTACTTACCACGGAGTATCATTGCTGAGTGACTTCTCCGCTCAAGATTATACAAGTCAATTATTTGATCATGGCAATATATTTGCTTTTTGCAGTTAATTCCACCGGTAATTCAAGAAAATCATTTACATTCCATTCAAATACACAGCGGAAATAAAATTGGTAACTAAAAAAACGTTCATAAAAACATAATTTAACTTGTGAACCAAAAGATTTTAAAAGTGTTATAGTAATACTTGATAAATTCGAAGTTTATCTACTCGGTTAGTGATAATAGCTTGAACCAATGATTTTTACACAATGGTAAACAGTTCAACCACTTATTGGTTTATTGATAATTTCTATTCCATATTTCAGTCCATTTAATTATCCAATCTTCTTAAGAGCTTTCGAAGGTTTTGATTGAAAAGGTTCCTGCGCTGTTTTTACATCTTCTATTGATCCAATTCTTTAGCAACACATTACAACGATAATTCAATTTGACTGAAAAACACTTTCTATTTGTGTAACAACTATTATATTTTTTCCGAACCACAAACTATATTTGCGATTAATAATTTCTTTTTATTATTCACGTTTAGTTTTAGGTTATTTAAAAAACAGAAAATTCGCAAAATGTTTGCCAGTTTTGACAATGGTACTTTCACCTCGAGTTAGCTATATCTGGCACCTTTTCCACTTGTTCATTTCTTATCTTCCACTGATTGACCATTCTGAGAAGCAAGATCCTATGTTTGATCTTGTTATATCGATTATAAGTTCTAAACTAATAACTGGTCTTGAATATCCTCCAGTGGTCAGTTAGTTCGCTTGTTCAGTACCTATTCCCATGTACCCTGGCACCCTTGGTTAGTTATCTTTTTACAGCTTTTCGATGTTCTGGATCCAGTCACATAATATTTTGGATGTTACACGTTGACGTGTTAATGTTTTAATAGCCGCTTGTTTTGAGCATTCTAGGATAATATTGGCTTTTTTCTTATAGAAAAACCAACAAATAGGGGTCATCGTTCAGCTCTTGTGCAATATTTTATCAGATCACAGTGGCCGTTATTGAGCTCTAACACTCGCCGGAGTTTACTATGTTTAGCTGTAACAGTGTGCTATTTTCGACAAGGGTACTTTAACAATAAGTTTACTGTATGTTTCTTAGTGTTCTGTTGTTTCATAATTTGTTGATGACGTGAGGAGCAGTCAAGACTGAGGTAGTTTAGAAAAACACCTTTATCATTTTTTTAGCGACGTTACAACCGTTTTAAAAACCATAAAACAGTACATACACTTTTTTCCAAAGTGAAAGACCAACATCATACAATCCGATGTAATTAATAAAGTTAATTGTATGAATTGTCCAGCAACATGCATTGGAATTACATCGCAATATTTAGAAAAACGGAAACACTACACATCTATGAACTTCGGCTCGGGTTCGAATCCCGCTCGTGACACTAACTTTTTCGTCTCATCCAAGATCTTATATAAAAAGAATATTTAATTGAAATAATTGATATGATCAATTATGGCTGCTAAACATATATGGATTATTATATTATTTATTATTAACATTAATTTTATTCCACCTTCAAAAATTAAATATTTTTATTTTAAATCTTTTTTAATTAAAATAATTCGGTCATTTGTTATAATCAAACTCATCGTATGGGATATTGAAGTCTGTTATAATACAAGAAAGTTTCATTTACGTTTTGTCAGAGAGCGTTCTGTATGGTATTGAAAACAAGTTTTGTGTATTTTTCTTGTACAGTTCAATATTGAATAAACCCTATTGTTACATTCTACATTGAAAATCCGTTAACAACGTGTAGGCAGCTGGGTAATAACATAGGGAAATTGCATTGTGATCAGCGAGTAGAAAAGCTGTTTATGTGAGCATGGTCGAAATCGATCATCATTGGTCCGTTTACACAGTGCGTTATCAGCCGCGCGACAAAACATCAAAAGCAGCGTTAGCCGGAACAAAGATGATTAAATTTATATTTACTTGCTAAACCTACTTACTAAGAACAGAGAATTACGAGTGTGACACGTGTTTTTTTAAATTTTTAATTAATATTAATTTTTTAAACGTCAGAAGCTTTATTGTTTTTACAGGGATAATTCAGAAAATTTCACTTCATCTGGTGTAAATCGTCCCTAAATCCAATTATAACAGGCCGGCGTCGAACAAAAGACAATTTCCACTCCCCTTATGTTTTTCATGTTTAGATTATTACAGCGTGCCGGCGAGATAGCTATTATCTGGGATGTAATGCGGCCGTCAGGGACAAAACCGGGACAAATGCGGTCGGCGTCACTGAGCAATCACAAATACACCGGTCTCGCACACTTCAAAGCCTTTTTTGCACCGTTTATATCCTAGCACCCTCACTTTTATTTTCAAGAGATCAACGTCTTTCTTTAATTACGGCTTGCTGTTCAAAAGCTACAATTTAATTAGACCTGGCAAAGAAAGTAAGGAAATTTACCATTCACAAAAATACAATCTAGCAAAGCTTATTCAAATCTTATCACATCTCATTCCTTTTACTATTTTTATGTCATTAAAATGAATGGAATGTTTGAATTGCACATTATTAAACTACCACTTATGTTTTCAAGTAACAATTATTCATTGTTAGCTTGGCTTTCAAACTTTTACTTTTTCATTTCACTATTAGTAAGGGACAATTTTTCTTGAAAATTATTTAACCATTTTAACCTATTCAAGAAAAGGTATACCCCATAATATATACTTTTTTGAAAAAAAAAAATCAAGGAAGTTACATTCATTACTATTTTATATAAGTGCAAGAAGAATCTAGCACTCTGAATTTAATATAACGCTTAATTTTAAGAGATAATTTAATAACAATAATAGTCAGGTTTTATCAAGTTAAGATCGGCTAATTGCCTTGGCAGTGTCTTTGGCCAGTAAAACTGGAAACTCTAAATGGTTATCGGTTCTAGCAGAAGAGATTTCCTCGTTCTTTTATAAGAGAAACAATGTGAAAATGTATTGTATAATGGCCACGGCACCAACCTCACAATGAAAACTTATTAGCTCTATTTTGAGTGATCCAAAAATCTGGTTGTTTCCACGATAGCTCGCACCTGTATACTGGGCATAATCTCGTGAGTTAGCTTTTCCTTGGCATTCTGTCCACTCTTGCTTGCACCAGATGTTGTTACAATGTGCTACAACGGGGCTTCCCTAACTGTGGTCGAAGTTTGAGAAAACGTAACAATTACAACAATAAAGAGAGAATGAATAAATAAAATGAAAAAGCTAATAACAATGAGTAAATCGAAATGTTTTTTTTTTTGCAGCAGCAGTCATTGCGTATTCCATAAACATGGTTAGTCATGAAAAAAATGCCAGCCTCTTTTAAAAAGGTTTTGGATGAGTATTTAAATTATTAATTGTGACATGTCGCGGCCATTGAAGCCAAGACTTTTCACAATATTATGTATCGATATGGGGAGCCTTCATTATACAGAAGTTAGGTGGCTGTCTTGTGCAAAGCACTTTCACGATTACAGGAATTACGTTCTGAAGTCTTATCTCTGTTGACGAACCACAATTTCAAATTAGCCAACGGTATTAATGATGAAACATGACAATGTATACTGTCGTATTTGTCGTATTTATAAGATATTTTCATTAAAATGAATGAAAAAAGCCTTTCTTTGCATGGGAAGAAAATCACAACTTTCGCTGCTAATGACAAAGTTTATGCCTTCAAAAGAAGAATCCTGTTTTGGGTTGAATCTATTGAGAAGGAAGAGATGGAGTGTTTTCCTGTGATAAATGATTTTTTCAAGAAAATAACCTGGAGCGTGCGAAGGCACGTTGATTGATGAAATATGTGAACACCTTCGAAGTTGGGAGATGTCCTTTGATTGGTCAAACCGTTGTCAATTTCGACAAAGCCAACTAGTCTATGTTCAACTGAATACGAACGTTTGATTGATATATCGCCAGATTCCACCTTGAAATATATTTTCGAATCCGATATTTACCTCCCATTTTTGACTCCGTCTGGAAAATAAAAAATTTCAACCGCACTTTGAAAAAAACAAAAACAAATCGTGTTGTTTTTCCATTTGCCACTACTTAGCTACGCGAGTCCGAATTTTCTATCACTAAATACTGAAGCTGTCTAGATGCTGATCCCGACATCTGTCTCAAGGTATCAAAAATTACACTGAAATATGTAAATTGTACAGGCTTAAACAACCTTACTCTTCCCATTAATTCATTATTCATTAATGTTCAAATTACAATTTTTTAATTTGGTTCGAGTTTACCTACCTATTAATTCCGTTCTGTATGTCAGTCTAATATTTATTTCCATTGTATATCCTTCTCTATCACCTAATTAGGAATGGACTAGCTAAATTTATAAAACTTGCCTTTACTGCATTTAAATACTTGAATGAGACGTCTGCCTTGGATTTTGTTCTGTGAAAGTGGTTCGCTAGCTAAAAAGTTTGGGAAGCCCTGTGCTAGAAGTTCCAATCGGTATGTTTACGCCGGAGAGAAATTGTTTTGTTTAATTTGTTTTATAATTTCGCGTATCCATGGCGACGGTAAACAACCCACTGCGCGAGGGTTCAGCAGGGATTAGTTAGTGTGGATGAACTTGAGAAGTTTGATTTGGATATGGTAATCGAATTGTCGAGATACTTCGCCCGAATAAGAAGTTATGGTTTTTTTCTTCTTCTCATGGTTCTTGATGCCTGAACATGAAGTTTTTACCCTTTTCACCGGCTTAAGGTTGCGAATTCACAAAGCCTGCACTACGCTTCGCACGCATATCGCACCCCGACAAGAAAAGTGACACAAGTTGAAAAATTATAAAAACCGGATTATTTAGTTTTTATGAAGTATTTTGATGGGTGATGCTACAGGAAATGAAGGTGGGCTCTTAGCTGCTAGGCAGCACCATGGGTAACTTTTAAATTGGCGGAAACGCCCTGTCTCTATTCACTAAAAGTTGCATATCTTAGTTATGTATCGAGCTTTAAACTGTCGGTGTGGGTATTTCAGTATCAGTTCTGTATAATCAAAATGGTTCATAAACCAAATAAATCTTCTGATCTTCCAAGTTCCTATCGACCCATTAAGTCTCCTTTCTATACTTGACAGAATTCTAGAAATACTACTTCTCCGACGATTATTGCTCAATAATTGAAAAGTCTAATAATAATCCAGATCATCAGTTTGGATTCCGCATATTTCACTCGACAACTCAACAATTGCATTGTGTTGCTGACAATACAGCATCTTCCCTCGAACAAAAACAGCATTGCTTGGGTATCTTCCTTGATTTAGGAACAGGCTTTCGACGGAGTCTGGCACTCGGGCTTGCTTTGGAAACTGAAGACCATTCTCCCTCATACGTACTGTCCCGCACTGAGATATTATCTGGCGTACTGATTTTGCTGAGTCCGTCAGGGAACTGCATTCTCACCTTATATATGCATTTAGGCGGGTGTTCCTCAAGGAAGCATACTTAGTCCATTTCTATTTTCAATAGAATGTTAACATTTTAACACAAACGTTCGCTGATGATACAGCGATTCTTACTCGTAATTCGGACCCCTCAATTAACACTCAACAATTATAACACCTGTATGAATTAACAATATGATTCACAAAGTGGAGAATGAAGTTAAATCTAACGAAAACTGTAAAAAAAAGTACTTAGCGAATAAATGGAATCCCATTGACTACCACTGACCTTGTGCGTTATCTTGGACTTTTCACGGATAAATGACTGACATGGACCGATAGTTCACAAGACCGAACCAACGTTATAAATTACTAAAAAGACTACTTGACTCACGATCAAAATTAGACAATGAAAACGAACTTTCAATTTACATATCTTACTGGGCTTACGATTGTGAAGTATGGTGCTCAACGAAGGATTCCAATTCTGAAAGTCTCCAATCAATCAAATTTAAAATTTTCCATGAAATTATAAATGCTCCTTTTTACGTTTCAAATCACACTATTCATAACGACCTACATATCCCGTTTGTATATGAACTCATCAAAACCCGCTATAAAAAATTCCTTCAATCACTGAACACACACAATAATCTATTAGCACGATTTTTATCTCTTCCAACCATTCCTGAAAATTCTCCGAGTTGAATGAAGCAAAAATGGCGGCAATTGAGTAAAAATTGAAAAAAATTTAAGTGTGAAGAATTGTTGCCACTGGGCAATTTCTCCTATAAGAGACTCAAATGACAAATTCAACATATATGAAAATACTTAATTTGAAGTGGTAAATATCACAAATGTAATAAAAAACGTCTTGGTCAAATGAAAGATGGATCAAGACAGTTTTTATAACCAGCAACTGTAATGGCGAATATTTAATACATAAGCAGAAAAAGTAAACTTCCATATCTCTCTCCTGTAAAATATTATTTTTTTGAGTGTGGTTGTGTCACTTTTCTTGTGGGTGTGCGATATAATTTCGCCGGTTATAGATCAGATCTTTCCTTTCGGCCCGCTCGCACCATCCGATAAGACTTTTCTTTGAATTTTTTGTCTTTATTTTATTAACTCAAGTGAAGAGTTTTGATTTAATACAAAAGTTTATTTTTCCTTTTAATCTATTTAATGGTTAATTTCCTTAATAATTCTGTCGTTATTTTCTTTTGTTTGTCGTCTTTGGCCAAGTCACTTTACTCTGTCCAACATATCTATGTATGTATAACTACGTTAACAAGTTGGATATTTTAGTCCTCCCGGCAAAGTTATAAATTTTTATTCATTAGAATCTTTTACATTTTAAACCAATTTTTAAGAAATACTCATTAATATAAATAAATTTCTCTTTGGGAATTCTGACATTCCTCGTAAGATAATCTTTCGTATTTTAATGTTTATTTGCTAATTATGACTGAAATAATATTACCTTCAGTTGTAATGTTATAATTGTTGAACAATAACTAATATGAATTGAGCTGAAAAGTTGGCTTTATGGACAATATTGTACTATCTGTATAGTCCTAGTTAGGTATTATATTTCAGTGCGGTTTAATAAGGTTTAATGGCTAATCAATAAAATAGAAGAAAATATGCTTTTACAATAAATTCAGATTTTTGTAATTTACTTTTAAATAAACAAAAACCTTCTGGTTAAGAGATAAACGTAATAGTGGCAATGAAAAAACGACGTGCATGTCTTTTCAACCGTAGTAGTGCGATGCTAATCTATATAAGGGCTCAACCCCATTATTATTACCGGCCCGGCCGATATTTCACACCCGGGCCCGTTTTATTTTGATTAAACACTCTGTAAATTAATTATTCAACTAATGAACCGCTATAATCACCCTGTGATCAACAAAGTTAATGCAGCTCACGTTTTTTAAAAATCCTTTTAGTTGAAGGGGGCCATGTTTAACTAAGAGCAGTTGTTTTAACATTTTAAAGGGAAGCTTAATCGGCACGTTTACATTGGCGGACTTTTTTTACGGTTTTTATATTGAAAATTGGCTATGGGAAAAACAACGTGAAAAATTAGAACTTTGTAAAATTGATTAACTTCAGGTAAATCTTGGATTAAATAACTGAATGATTGATTTCATTGTTTAACATCTAACGCCTACAATAATAAGTTTACATTCGTTAAAGAGTAATAAATTATACTATCAATGTCACATAATATACATTTGACGATCACCGAAGCGAAGTATTGCGCCAGTCTATAAAAGCTGTGCACATGCTCGTGTTAAGTCTTTCAGAGAAGATAATTTTTCATTCCCGATCCCGCGATGGCCCTCAATTTTTTACCATTTAGAATCTCAATAAATGCTCTAGTTAGAAAGTTGATTGACAAACCGTTATTTTCACTCGATTAGGTCTCTCTGGAGACCTAGGTGTTAGAGGAGGCTGTCGGCTTATGGTATTCGTAGCATTCCTTTTTAGATTCAACATCTCAAAGTCCTCCGGTCGTCTTACTATGCAAAGATTACAAGTCCATGCCTTATATCATTTACCAGAAGATTGTGTCCGTACTTGAGGTTCTCATCGAAGAAACCATGATTTATCGGAAGATAGACCGAAATGTTGGCTTTAGTTCTACCTTCATCATGGCTTCTAAGTCTAAAGTCTCAATAATTCATGCCCGAACTATTTAATATAGAACACATAGTATCAAGATTGAGAGATGATGTGCATGGCATTACTTATTTTGTTGATAAATAGTTGAAATGCTTTCATCACTTCAGCCTTAATTGCTGTGTCATTCTTCATGCAGAAGAACACCAGGAAAAGAGTAAAAGGTAATGAAATCAACCGACCAATCATAACCTTAAAAAACGTTGCTTGACGCGTTTCTATTACTTGTTCATCTTTAAGAAAACATTATCTGCCGTGATACGAGCAGAAAGGTTAGTGCAAGTAATAGCCAATTTTCTATGTCGTATGAGCTATTGCTATGCTTCGATATAGACATCCGCCCATTGGCTGCCCTCCAGACTCGGCGGCCGTCAAATAAATCATAACCTAATTTACACAGACAGGATAAAAACAAGATTTTTGGAAATTTAAATTTTATGACGATCCTTCTTTTCCATCCTTTTCACGGACCTTCTAGTTTCGAAGATTAAATTGAGTATGTTTTTATTGTTCTATTGTAGACAATAAAGGTAAAATTGTATTAATTGGTTTGTCGTTTATTATATATATATATGTCTAACTGATATCTGATGAATTCTTTTTTTTTTTTACATACGTTCAACAGTGACCTTATTCAAAACTATACTAAAACAAAAAATTGAGTTCATACTGATCCCACAAAAGGTGTCAATCATTAGGTCTATATAGAGAGCACTTAGGAATGCCATCTGGTATGGGAATGTCTGTATGTCTAGAGTTAAATGTATAGCTAGATTGAGTGTATATATTAGCGTGAATGTCTAACATGAATGCGTTGCAAACAACAATTTGTTAACTTTGTGCCCAGGAAATCTAATGCTAACGTTCTTTATGCAACTCAAGGGCAAAAGAAGATATTTTTCACTTTATGGTCGAGTGCTTCATATGATCGGAATGTCTTCTGCATTTACGTGTCCCCAGCCTTTTTCTCGAAAAAAAAAGAAAAAGATTTTTGTATAAATGGAAAAATAAATTCAAGTATATTATAACAATATGACCTGTCACCAGGTAGTTCGAGTTACACAGTGATGTTTGGATCCAGCCTTAAAGGGAGAAAAGAGCAAGAAAAGAGTAAAAAACCTATGTATGTGTTATTGACATAAATATAAAAAATACTCTTAAGAAACGAAGGATTTCGCGGAAAACTTGGGTTGAATCCCTCTTCCCCCTACAAAGTAGAAATTGAACTCAGGTAATGAGCTCTGATTTTTCTAGTAGAACAAACAACTCTCTCATATATAAAGCATAAGCAACCTTGAAAAACACAACTGATATAGGAAAAATATTCAAAATAAAAAATCCGAAAAAACCTCTTGCAAATAAAAAATGAAAAGTGTAGAGATTATGAAAAGTTTAGAGGAAGAAAATGATGTGTAATTATAATATATAAGGAATTATAATAATTTATTTGTATTTTAATAATTTGTATAATAATTTTGAATTTTATCTATTTCGTGGGGTAGGTGATAGGAGGTGTTAAAATATTTCTAAAGGATACGAAGTCTTGAAAGTCTTAGAGAGAGAAGTGGTCAGTACTGGCTGCAGTTAGTCATTCAGTCACACAAATGACCCAGAAGTCCATTTTTTCATAAATTTCGTTCCTCAAAACAACACACTTTGTTTATTACAAGGAAGAAATTACATATTACAATAGAAGGCATTGGGAGTAAAAGTTATTACGTTAAAAGCTACCTTGGAGGAGCAATGATTTATGTATCAATCTTGTTTCTGCAGCATTCTTCTCTGATCCCTACATAGCCAGAATTCTTTTCCATCGAGGAGTCACCATATTATTTCGCACCTTATTTTCATTACAAATTGCCCACCTTCATATCCTGATTATAATCGGAAACAAAATGGCAATATGGAACATTATCTGTATATCTGATAGCGAGTTGATGCCAGATCAAGCCTCATAGACTTATCCTGATTTCGTGCACTAATTTGAACAAAAAGAGTATCAAGGTTAGTTTTCCATTCGGGGATATTATTGATTCCAAAGTTATGTAGAGTGGACTATTTAACATATTGACGGGAATCAGGAACTTTCTGCACCTGAAGGATATATTAAAGAAAAGTCTCACAGTGCATATCATCAGTAGATCTGCAATTGCCTCTTATAAATCGTTTAAAATGAGTTGTGGGGGGTTAAAAACTATTTAAGAAAGATGATCGTACCGATGATAACTTCAACTTTGACATGCACAGAATAACACAGACCTGGAAACAGCTTTCAATACAGTGGATGAGTAGGTAGGACCTAACGACAGATTCCTAACAATTCAGACTATACATCTCTGTTTAAATGAATGGTCTTATAGTAGAAAGAGTATAATTGGGAAGGGTGAATGTGACGAGCTTAAAAACTGCAAGAGTTGAGCGCAGAATTAACTTAGTTGTTAACAGTCTGGTCCATGGCTACGTCTCCCCGGTCTCAAAACACCGAAATAAACCTTGCCATGAAAATATTTTTTAAACTGATTTATTTATGACTTTTTTATATTTTGTTTTATTGTGGAAATTTTATCAACACAAAATCAATAAAATATATACGTATGTTTACAATTAGAACGAAAAATGGTATGGTGGCATGGTATTAAACTATCTGCTGTATTTATGACTTTTTGCTTCCCATATTAGCTAGAGTTTGTTTTTATGCATCATATACTTCGGGAGATGGGAAGGGGTCAAAAATTCCATGTGTTCACGAGAGTGGGAATCGAACCATGATCGCGGTGTCTCCAGTCGAGAGTCGACACACTAACTAATCACTGCTACCGCGGTCCTCTCGTGAAAATATTAAAATCTGTAATAAAATTCTTTTTATTACTAAAACATTCATATAGTACAAATCGGAATTTTATTTAAAAAAAAGTAATTTAAGAATTTTTATTCAGGGCATTGAAATAATTTAGGAATTATTTAATTGAAATGTGATCGCAATGCTTTTTGGAAGAAGAAACGGTGTAAAAGAGCATTTCTGGATGTTTTATGAAAAAAAGAAAAATCCATGCTATTTCTTTTCAATTTTATAAAAAACCCACTTTAAATGAGATTAACAGCCGTTCAGACGGAAATATTATAAAGAGGAAGGAGCTTCCATTGACGGAATAATGTAAATTGGCCAAAAGCGGCTACATGGAAATCACTGTTGGGCTTCTTTTCTGTCTCTTGTCGGCATCGTAACCGTCGTACCCCTTTCCACTTAATAAATAATCCGTCGGGCTTGCGATGAGATATAAATGGAGACGGTTCAATTCATAAATCATTCCGGGTGGCGCGGGGGCGGTGGAGGAATCCGAGCGAGGTAGAAGGCGTCTGGCAATATATCAGTGGGAGCCATTCACTTAGAGCTTGTAAATAGTGATAAGCAGCACGCATAATATCTAATGATAGATACCGCCCTTGGGACTCGGAGATGAGGGATCTCGCCAAATTGTCTCCCCCCTTCACATCAACACAAAGTGCTTTGAGTTTGGGATGCTGCACCCCGTATAACCCTCCCATCCCTAATATTTAATGCCCTTATTTACTGCAATATTCGATGGATCGGCACACTTCAAATGATGAACTGTCACGTCTTTCAACACCTGGAACTATATCGTATATCTGTTTCCAACCCGTGCTTTCAAAAAAAAAAAAAAAAATTATTTCTTCCTTTTTAAACGTATTTATTTAAAATACCCTAGCATTAAAACAAATGTACGGTATTAAGCTATATTTAAGATTATGCACAGTATACAAATACTGGGTGAGATTAACTTCTATTCCAACCCATAGTTTTGTTGGTATATGGGAAAAAACCCGAGACACGTAGACTTTTATTTTTTGTTTAGTTTCTCATGAGTCGAAAAGTTTTGACCTCTCCAGGATAACGTTGCTATGGTATTATTTCAAATGGCAAGATGTATGATAATCAATGTACATTTCCATTAAATGACAATATTAAAAGTAATAAACCCGTTTCTTTTAATTGAAATTTCTTTGGGAATATGCTACCAATCTAATTCTTGGTGTCATTTCGTATCTGTAAAACCTATATTTCTTGAAAATGTTTCGAAGTTGGTAAGTCTCATTTGAAAAAAAAAAGTTGAAACTAAATTACTTATTACTGTGACATTACAAAATTTTTTCAACCACTTATTTTACCTTCTTGGGAAAAACTATGGCGGTTATCATTAAAAATTTAGTATAACCTTTTTTTTGTTTTGCCTGTGGCATCCAGATATGTGAGTAGGTGAAACAATAAAACAAACTTTAAATAACAACTGCTTAACTTGGTAAATTAGGCTATCCCCCCTGTATATACAGGGGATATATATATATATATATATACAATGATGCTGTATAAATAAAAAGAAACGTGTATAACTCTTCCTTATCGTGATACGTGCATGTCGCATTGAATTAGAGACACCCTGTATCCAGAATGTCCCTCCATCAATAGAAGTAGGTTATTGTACTTTATTTATTACCTGTATTTTATTGTCTGCGGTCATTTAGAATGATTTTCAAGAAGTCGTGAAACAACTCTGCATCGTGCCCCTTGATCTTTCGTCATGGGTGAAATTTTTTACACAGTCCTAGGTACAGCTTGTGCGCAGTTGGTAGGAGGATATTATTAAAACAAAACTGAAAGAGGGATCGTTTTTTGTTTTAAAATTTTTCTGTATTAAATTGTATTATTTTAGTTTCACATCTAGTTGCTCGTGCCATTCAATTGTAGTCAGAAACAAGTGTTTTCGTTGTTGTCGAAAACTTTTGATAAAAGTGCTATCATTAATCCACCTAAAAACGCCCAATACATTTTTTTTTGTTAAAAATTATATATTCCTGCCTGTGCCTCTGAGATATTCTTTTGATGTTTATCAGAATGTGTATTGTGGCAATTTTCGTAGTTCAACTGTGAGTTTTTGTCAATCATGTCCGTTTTATACATTTATAAAAATTGACAGGGTGAAAGAAGCCTTTTCTCTTTATGTTTCGAGATTTCGTCCGATTTTCTGAATATTTTCTTTGTTGATGCTTTTCTATATCGTGTTGGTAAATTCGATTTCTTTTAGTATTCTGTTATGCGTTTAAATAAGACAATCGTATAAATGAATTGTCTTTTTTTTGTTATCTACGTTTTCGTATCCATCTACTTGCTTACTTATTCAATTTAATTTACAATATATGTACATATTTATATATTCACTCACTCATTGTATTATGTATATAGTGTCCCGTGAACTGACGTCAATAGTTCACGAAGTTATTCAACATGTTAAATGGGACTAAAACGTCCCTATTCTACATAGAAATATTTCACTTCATTTTTTCCGTGTTACTTAAATTTTTTATAACTTTTTTCCCATAAAGCCTGTATCTCATTAAATATTTACCTTACTACAAATTTGATTACATCAATAGAAAAAGTATTAAAAATCCTATAAGATTTATTACATTGTTATTGTAAACGTATGCAAACAAAGTATAAAATTAGTTAGAACATAAATGAAAGTCCATAGTTTAGCAAAACACTCTTTGGTACAAAATTGAAAATTGAAAAAATAAAAAGCTTCAAAAAACAAATTTAAATGTTTAAAATATCCATCTTCTTGAAGAATACAAGACTGACATTGGTCCATGATAAATTTTACTGTTCTCAAGTTTTCCTCCTGCTTCTCTACCCTCACAAAAGGGTAGAACTCCTGAATCCTCAATCTCCATGAACTCGTTCTTTTTGTAACAAGAAAAAGATTTCATTTTTAATATTCCCCATACTCAATAAAGTCCAGCAGTGTTAAATCTTACCTTGTTTTTTTTAATGTTCAAGTTAGTACTAAAGAGTCATTTTTGTTTACTTTGTGTTATTTCATTATTTCTTAATGGAAGTTTTAACGTCTTAAAGACTAATTTTTTAAAACAGTTTATAACCCAAAAACAAATTGTAGCTCATAAACTCAACGTTAATGTTATACTAGTGATAACTGACCAGTGATAAATAAAGATCTTGAATTTAAAGCTCTTTCTATGGGCAAAATTTTTGTAACACCATATATGTCAGTATTTACACAGCCAATAAAATCTTTCTTAGCCTTCAGACAAGAACTTGGGAAATTCGTAAATGTTTAAAAAACGAATGAATCTTACAGAAATTATAATGCTCTCTGTATTGATGCAATGAAATTTTAAGTCTGATAAGTTTATTATGAGTTGCAAGGGCTTTATGGGAACAAGTTGGAAATGTTTGACGTAACACTAAAAGTGAAATGTTTCGAACAAAATTTAGAAACTTACTATGGACAAGAGGAACATTTTGGTCACATTTCATATGTACGATATCCTCTTGAATACTAATGTCATGTAACACTCTGTATATTGGCTTCTTTGTTTGAATACCAATAAAATGATAATTAATACAATAAAAATTAGAAACATTATAAACAAATTGAGAATTGAGACATTTGTATAATTTTTGCAAATGTTTGTTATACGTAATCGAGATCAACATTGTTTCATTAATTAAATGATTTTACATTTAATGTTGCTTATGTGGTAAAGAAATGGAAAACGTCTTCCATAATATTTTTATTAAAGTTATGGCACTGTTAAATATTTTTATTAATGTAAAATAAAATAAAAATTGTGGCAATTTTTAACTGACTGAGATTTTCTTCTAACTACCTTCAGGGATTAAGTACATTTGAAAAGTAATTGGATGTTATTTTAGGACTGTAAAGAAAATCCTGTTTTTGTCTTTGTGGGTTCAGATACGGCCGCAATGCCCCGGGGTGCTGCAGGTCTTTTAAGTTGCGCCCTTACAAACTAATTTGCTACATTGGTTTTGAAAATTGTGGTAGACTGTGAAAAGAGTATTAATGACTGTGTGAAAAAACAAACGTATTTTGTCCATTTTCTCTTAGATGATTCACCTTTTTGCATAATGGATACGTCAGACGCTAAGTTCAATTTAGCCTAGGGACCGGCAAGCAGTTGTCGGGAATGCAAAGGTTCATTTTCTCCCCTTGAAAGTGTTGATAACTCCGGCAATTACGTTCGTTTTCCAACAAGAGGGAGCATCATTTCATTTCACGGTCAGCAACCTTGATTCGATATTTCCTAATCGATGAATTGGGAGAAAGGAGCCGAGAAAATCGCCCTCTCGTTACTTAGATTTGTCACAAACAGTATCATCCGAGTTATATGATAAACTTACACACACACACACACACACACACACACACAAAAACTAGCAAATGTGAGGAACAAAAATTTTTAAATTTTAAACACAACTCAAATGTATATCTAAAAAATTGACTTACGTGCAAAAGCCAAATCACGTAGAATATTTCATTCTACATAACAGGTACATAAACAAACTTGGTGGGTTGCTATTGAAGAAATTTTTTTTAAATGAACTATTTTTCGCATGTTCAGAAAAAAATCAAAAACTAAAATGTGAAATCCTTACAGCAGATTAATTTAAAGTATATAAGAGTAATTCTTATCATACCAGAAAGCCTAACGTCTTACTATCCGTTGAGTGATGAGGGATCAGAATCACTTTTCAATATTTCCAGATTATTATAAATTAACATACCAAGGGCATTGCCCGGATATTAGCGTAGACCACTAGAGTCGCTAAACATTAAACGGATGCCTAATCACTCCTCCACTGCGGTTTAATATATATTTTGGCTTAGTTGACCATTGTAATATTTTAGATTAGTAAAAGATACTATGATCTTTCCCATTCGTAATCGTAGTAAGGACAGTTCATGCGGGCCGATCACGTTCACTAAAATAATTCCAGTTTTGTACATTTTAGGAGATAGGGGAAAAGAGAAAACAAACGTCAGCGTCGATAGAGGAATAGTTTCCAAATAATTCATAATTCGAATAGGTCTTCCTCCTTTCTGTTTATTCCTTTTGAACTTTTTTTTACTATGACCTACGATATTATTTTCTACGAGTTAAAGAAGAATCCAATCCATAATTCAAAACCAAAATAATGCTTGATTCTAAGAGACAAATAAATCACAAAGTATTCATCACGGTTTAAAATCGTGATGCTTCTCCGTACACTTTCTACCAATGGAAAAAAAGATTTTGAGAGCGAGAGAGGGGATATATATATGTATGTAAATAGAGCAAGAGAGAAAGAAAGAGAGAGAAAGGGAGAGAGAGAGAGAGAGAGAGAGAGAGAGAGAGAGAGAGAAAGAGAGAGAGAGTTATTTGCATAACAAAGATGTCACCTATTTATAAGGAAGATTTATTTTATGTACCATTGTGATCCATTCGTACATCAGCTTCCCATCTCAACCCAACCTTTCGAATTTCCGATATTGGAAGAATTGGATCGAAGTCACGGTAGCTCTAGTGGTAGAGCAGCGGCGTATTGAGCCGAAAGTCGTGGGTTCGAATCCCGCCTGTGACACAAATTTTTCATTTCGAAAAAACAAAAAATTGTGCATAATTAATTGAGTATTTATATAGAAAGAAGTATAGTTAGTTAGATATTAGTTTCATAGAGGGTGAGAGATAGAGAGAGGTAAAGATAGACTTGGCCATTCTTTCAACATCGTAGAAAGGGGTAAAGAGGGAGAGAGAGAGAAATAGAAAGAGTTAGAGACAGAGTGAGTGAGAGAGGGATAAAGTTTGAGAAGGTCAGTGTATGTTGTTGCGCTACCAGCGGGTAGTATCGTTCTTCTATTGAGCATTCATTTATTTATTTCCTTATTTCCTATAACACTGTTACATATTGCCATTAAACGTTTAATAGATGTCAAATTCTTTAATACAGTTTAATCGTATGAAAACCGTTCTATTTCAATTAATAATACGTTTTTATTGGTTTATTTAAGAAAATGAGAACAGAAAAAAATAGTTGTAGTTTACGGTATAAATAATACGAATTTTGAAAACAATTTCCTCCGCCAAGTTTATCGCACGAATTGTCCTTCTTTCATTTCAGCAGTTTGTTTTAATTTGAATACTGTTCACAATGACACTCTGACCTGACTGCGTCGGCGTGATTTTTATTATCTCGATTCTGCATGTAAATACCGATATGTCTGGGGAAAATTTATGAGTGGGAAAAAATGCAAATGCGAGTCCGCCGGGCAACGCGGGATCGGTCACGATCCCGGTATGAAACCCGCCGTTGTGACCGCTGTGACCCACATCCGTGGATAGATGAATTTTTATTTCATTTTATCCCCTCTCCGAAGATTGGCGACACATTTTGATAGCCTGCCCATTAACGGGCTGCGTGTACGGATATAGAAGTCCTGATATATTTTCAGTCCGTCTGATCCACGAGTGAAATGTACATTATGGGAAACACGTCATTTGTGGACAATCATCAGAATTTCAATCCCATGCCAATGGCTCATCGTTAGTCAGTGTTGTCATGTGCTCTCCTGTCATTTGTTTATTTTTGTACTGCCTTAATAAGACAGCATTTGCTAAACACTTTATTATATTGGTTTTTAAATAGAATGACAAGTGAATACACCAATAACAACCCAGACCTAATTCATTGAAAACCCACACTTCTTCCATTCTTCATGATCTTATAGAAAGGGAAAAATTAAACAGATATCACACACCACTGAAGATGGCGAGAAGACATACCTATGACTATCCATAATTAAACGATTCTAAAAAATTAGAGTAATCAACTGGGAAAATGAGTAAAAAGTTACTTTATAACATCGTGTACTCTGGTTTTTAACTTTACCCCTTTCATTTTCTCAATGTTTAAATTCATTTTTCTTCCATTAAAAATTGACTCAACAAAGGTCAATTACAGGGCATCTTCAACTTCTTTTGTTGTCAACATTTTGGGTTTCTGTTTCCTTAATGACATTTTTATTTTTTTGTTCATCTGCTATATCAACAACAATTCCCTCCTTATTTACGTCCGTTACACAGTTTTACTTAGAATTGCGTTGCTTGTTTAAAATTTTTTCGAGCTTTCATTATATTTCATTACTTTTAGTTTGGCGTTTTGTACCAGTGTTAAGCTACATTTTTTTATTTTTCTTGTTGAGTTTGATGCCCAAGTTTTCTAATCAATTATAATTCCTGTCAATTATATCTTTTTAAATATTTACCTAAATATATTTCATATAGCTGCTTTAGAAGAGCTGTCTGGTGGTTTTAAGTTGAAAAATAAAAAATAAATATTATTCATTAAAATTTTATCGTCAAGGGAGCGCTAAATTGAAGTTCTCCAGTGTATTGACGTACCGGTCTTTTGTCCCTATTGGAACAATCCGGTCCTTAAAAACAGCACCATTCTTTTCGTTGTAAATTATCCGTCAAGCGTCCAGCTGAAAGATATAGAGATCACTAGATTAATCTTGCTCTAGTGGCATTGTGCTGCTGAGAAAATGCTATTCTCCTTAGCCGTGCGACTATAAAAGGCTGATAGAAAGGCCGTTACTCGAAGATAAACTTAAGATGGCCGCCTCTAGCGAAGGCGGTAGCATTTATATTATAGGGAAGAAGATAAGCAGCCGGAAGAATGGCCGGCATTTTAGCCATTAAAAGGAGACGTTCGGGCCCTCAGTCATATAACCTTTTCCCCCGCGGAAAATATATATATTTTAAATAAGAAACAAAATTACCGCCAAGCGTGACTAATTACTGGATTAAAGGCAATCAAATCGGCAATGTGGGTGTTATATCTTCGTTTTATGATTTTTCTATATAAAGTATTCAGTTTAGTGA
This sequence comes from Cimex lectularius, assembly GCF_000648675.2. Classification (NCBI taxonomy): domain Eukaryota; kingdom Metazoa; phylum Arthropoda; class Insecta; order Hemiptera; family Cimicidae; genus Cimex; species Cimex lectularius. The sequence continues at coordinate 170,138 of NW_019392888.1, read as the reverse complement.
TCTTTTCAAAACAAACTCGTTTGAGATGATCTTCATTATGGTTTCAATCAAAAGGTTTTCTATCACCCAGAACAAAATGAAAATTTTAAATTTATATTAAATATACTCCCAGAGGTGCCAAGTTTTTTTACTCACACATATAAAAACTTGTAGTGCCCAACTTACTATTAACAACATAAACTAAAATGTGTGGTATTAGTGACCGTTAATTAATGATTATTTAGAGATCGTGAGATGCGGTGTGGTGAGTCGTAGGTTTAGGAAAACATTTTCTTTATCGTGCCAACGTTTTGATCTTTATTGAGATCATCTTCAGGCTCAAAGTGTTTGTTTTCTACGTAGATGTGTCATTAAGGTGTGTCGTGTTGAGAGTGCCCTCTTGATATAGATCGTGAATACACCTTCTATATGTGCTGTTATTGCTAGTTTATTATTGAAAGGAATAATTCCGTTTGCCAAATAATACGAGGAATTTTCTACCGAAAGACAAAGAACTCTCAAGAAGGCCAACGACGGGCGATCTACTTAAGCTATAACAGAAAATAATCTACTCTTTGAAAAATTGCATCCGGCAAATTGGCGTACGTCCCAGCCTAAATGTAATAATTTTTCTAAGTCACCAACAAATAGGGAGCTGGGTCTGCCATTTCCAGAATGTTTCCTTCCGAAAGTTATCCTTGCCTGGTTGAAGTTGTTTCAGCGATACTTATTTCAGTTTTTGAATTTGCTTTATGATTATTTACTTAGATACAGTTTAACTATTTTTCGGAATGAACTATAATAAAAATCATAGAAAATAAATCAATACAACAATAACGTTTTACCAAGGACCCAAAATCTGAAAAGAATTTTGTCTACGTTCAAATTTACTAGAGACCTAAACTAAGCCACGCCCAGCTTGTAAACTTAACTGACAGCTATGCTTACTTTGATGTCATTGGACAATTGATCGAAAGTAAATAAAAAAGTTTTATGTTACATAGCTTTAACAGTGGTTCGTTAATGCAGGATCTGGCTTCCAGCTTTCTTCCACTAGTTCAAGACTCTACATCTACATAGACGCTCACAAAAACATAAAATGTGTTACGCGGCCTCCTCTTCTTCCTGGAAGTATATTCACAGTTGTTTTTTCTGTCACTACTCCTGTCCAGTCAGGCGGCAGTGCCCTGTCAGGAGTCTAACCAGAAGATTCCAGTAATTCTTTTATGATGGCTCTTCTATGAATCTATTCTCGTGCCTCATGGCTAGTACAGACTAGCCTGTTTCTCTACCTGGTTTTTGACTTATTAAGTATACATTTTTGAATGTATTATTTTTTTTAGCAAGGTTCTAAGCCACAGTACGGTCGGGTCATGGATAATTCATATTGGCTCTTTTTTCTTTTTCTTTCAAACATGTCTACTTGTTCAATTTTTCATTGACTATATGTCCCGAATGCCAGAGATTTTGGAACAGGTGATTGGTGTCACTGAATTCTGGCAAGGATTCCGTACAATTCCATCTCTTTTTGCCTTTACCTCGCATGATGCTAGCTTATGCCTTAAATGCCGCCTGACGCTCAGAAAAAATGGCTATCTTTCTGGAATGGGTTCTATTTTTATTTCTCTGGCGCAGTGTTCAATTGCTATGGTTTCGAAATGAAAAAATGTATCGTATTTCCCTAAGTTTAAAGTCAGTTCAATCTTCAGAATCACGGTTAGCTTAAAGATATACATAACAAACAACTAAGATTTAATGTTTGCTTTTGACCATATTTACCAAGTGTTACTAATTATATATTTATTGTGAATCGAGGTTATAATTTTCTTTTTACATGTGAACAACCATCTGCTTATTGCCCAGAGTATAATGGGAAATCGCTCAATAATGACGGACAACACTAATAATAGTTTACACATAATCATGGCAAAGCATATATGTTCAACAGTTCAAACATATTTTATTGAAGCAAATGTCTTCAGTTTAATCAGTGATTGAATATTTGTCAATATAGGTTATTTTTTTTAAGAGTGCATTCGTTTCATATCTGTTTACATTGTGTTTGTAGTTTATTATTCAATAAATTGAAAATAATCAGACAAATAATTAGTGCTTTTTTTATCCTTCCTGCGAAGCGACAACGCGCGAGTAAACTTAGAATTCGCAAAGAGCTGCATATTGACATTTTCTTTGAAGGGAAGCTAAGCGGAGCGTTCTTTTCCACGTGATGAACATACCTGCTTGTAAATTATTTGTTGTTTCAATTAATCTGAACTTTTTGGATCTTTTTATAAAACATAGACGTTGAAACAATAATAATTGTTTGTGTCGGCCAGGAAACATCCTCAAATTCTCTCGATACTAACACAATGAAAAAAAAGTTATATTAAAAATATAATTAGTTTCTTACTCCTTGACGGAGTATTTTACCTGTCTTTGTCATTGTGTGTTGTTTCTCGAAGTACGATTCTTTTAATTTATTTTTTTTTTGGGGGGGGTATTAGGCTATTTAGCTTTACTGTTGACCTACCTACACTCTAATACAATCATCACTAGTTGTTCAGCAAGATTGAATGAGGAATAATGTACCGACTGAAAAAACACTTTCTTTCCCTCCACTGTACATCAACAAGGCACAACAGGATCGATGGTGTCCTCCTTGCCCTATTCAAATGTTCTAACGGTGCATAAACACTAATTACATCGCATCGTGAATTATTGGTTGATTAAATAAGATAATAACATAGATTATTGAAAGCAATCGAAGTTGACTTGAGAGATCGAAAGGTTCATAAAATGTCCAAATTTCCACATGCATACAGTTTTAATTCAACAATTAATTTTTTTAACATTGCAACAGCAGATGTTATATCAACCCTCGGGGTGCCGGTGTTTTTGAAAAATTTGCTTATTTGTAAGCAAGTCGGCCCTTCATTCGAACCCGGGACCTTTACCTTACAGTGATGAGCGCCGTATCACCGCCTAAACCGTTGCGGCCACCGAACCCCGTTCAACAATTAATTAAAATAGAACAAAAATTTTCTGCCAAATAAAATTCTACATTGTGGTTATTATATAATTTTTTTCGAATTTTAAAATTTATATCAATTTCAACCGACTTGGACATTGTGTAACGGCTTATAGTTCAAACATATTGAATTAAGTGTTGATGTGTGATTGAAAATAGCATTACTTGATTAAAACAGAAATGAAGGTACAGTTTTAAAAAGTAATTCATAGTATTTCTTGTAGTTTTCCGCTGGACGTCGAGACTTTAACCGCAGAATAAGAGAAAAATAGTAAATACATAGATTACTATATGTTACATTTGCAGAATAATTGTAATATAAACATAAATGAAATAAAAATTTAAGAAACATATTTAAACATTTCCATTTGAAAATTAGAATAAAGAAAGAGAGGGAGAGAAAAAATAGGTATATGACTATGTTTTATAATTATGATTATAAATATTTCATAGGAGTTAAGTTTGTTGTTTGATACAAACCAGGTGCCGATAAATCCTTGCTCCAGACAAATAAACCTCTGAAACAAACGAATCCTCCTGAGTTTGACCAGTGATGGATAGCCTTCCTTTTATAAATAAACTGCGACATGACGACAAATAGATCCGAGTCTAGTATTTACACAATAGAAAGGGGGTTCTTTTGAAGGGCCTCCTTGTTTAGCCTGGCCCTTGTTAGGCACTCGCCAAAAAGGTTCCCCTTTTGACGATTTCCTCTTTCAGGACGGTCCTCGCGGCCCCTCTGTTTTTAACTCGTATCCTTTTCCCTCCTGGGGTGAAATTTTGCCCTCTCAAAAGAGTAATAGTGCAATGGTCGGAAACGATCGAAAGAGACGAGGCGGCCCTGAGTTTTGTCCCTTTTCAACCAAAACGTCTAATTAGACGTCGCCGTTACGTGACGCAGCCCTGGATAAGCTGCTCGGATTTATAAGAATTATTTTCCCTGTTCCGTTCGTGCTCGCGTGTCGAGCGAGAAAGCGTGGATCTAAAAAATACAATGACCCGAGCAGGGCCAAGCCCTTACACAGTTTCGGTGAGAGTTAGTAGTTATTCAATAAACGCACATTCTTCTTTTAAGCTATATTGCAGGAAACACGGTATTACTTTCTAGTCCATTAATTATTGACTCACGCTATCTGCTTAACCTCATTCTGCACTCCAATAGACTAAGTATGCTGAACAAAAAAAGTAATTTCAGGCATAAGGTTAACATCTCTGAGAAGGTGCCACTCTTTTCCAACTTAGATAGACAGAAAGTGAAATAAATAGAAAAAGAAAGAGAAATTAAAGATATGAAATTAACACATAAAATTGTGAAAAATGTGTATGAAAAACAACAAATTTTATGATATTTACAAGTTGATCTATCTTGTTTCCGTTCGCAGCATAAATTTCGTTTCAGCACCTGGAATGATATTAATTCGGCGTGTTGATAAAAGCGCCCGTACTTAATTTCCTCATATCTACTCCGAGCTGAAAGGGCTAATTAATAATTATGGCAATGTTTATGCTTAGTAATTAATACGGGAGTTAGATTATGTAAACAGCATAAATGAACATACAGACCACATAGGTACTCGGTCCGGTTCACGATTGTTTATTAATTTGCCAGATAGTTACCTTTCGGTTTACCAACGAAGTATGCTTGTTTAAAAGTGATTCCATTACTAACATATCAAAGGAAACATTTTCCTTCGAGAGAAATAAATTATTGTATGTAAAGTTTCAAGTGTACATTTCTATTAAACTGTAGTAGAAAAACTGTCAGAATTTAATACCACTCTTTTCTCCCCCTCACTCTCTCTCACACGCACGCACGCACGCACGCACGCACGCACGCACGCGCGCGCGCACACACACACACACACACACACACACACACTTTCTGTATGTCTGCATGTCGGTCCCACTGTCTTTTATATTCTCTCTACTTTTCTATTTCTCTTTTCCTCGCTGTACTTTCTCTACCTATCAGTTTTTCTCCTCTCCCCCTATCGTCCTCTCTCACTTAATCTCTCTCTTAGATCTAAGACTGGTCAAAATTGACCAAATACCAATGACTATAATCAAAAGATTAATCCATCTCTCTCTCTCTCTCTCTCTCTCTCTCTCACTGTCTTTTGTTCTCTCTCACTGCCTCTTTTTTATTTTTCTCCATTTCTCTCTTTTCCGTCACTCTCTCTCCCTCTCTCCTTCTCTGCTTCTACCTCGTTCCCTCTTTCACCTTTTTCTAGATTTATTTACCTACGTACCTACATTCCCCCTTTGCAAATGGTAAATCAAATTAAGTAGTTAAGAGTCGGACAAAAAAGTCGGATAGAGAGAATAGGATAGAGAGCGTTCCAAGGAGTGAGATTGATGATAATTCAGGATCGAAAGTTACACTGAGTCGAATAAATTCAATTGTGTAATTCACGTTGTGATAAAGAAAATCATCTAGACGGAGTAGTTCCCTTTCTCAAGGGATCTACTTCTCAATCCGACCTAATTGTCCTGCCAACATGTCTATATCCCCCCCCCAACCATATCTAGATGTGTCACACTATTACTGACAATTTACAAGAATTTATCTTTTCTGTTGACAAGTTTACATTCGTGTAATTCATTGTATTATTTTTAAATTTTCTGCCTAAACATCGTCGCCATTCTTTTAGAGTGCATTTTGTCAACTTCCCATTGTGAACGGGGCCAACTCTTGAGCTAGAATTATTTGAGCGCATTCCAAGGAAGCCTTATTTCTGCTCTGTTTCCTTTGATCAGTCTCGGTAAGGACTCCAATATCCTTTACAATGTTGTACGACCTCCCATTGAGGCCTTTTAATTTAGAATTTTCCAAGGGCTTTCTGTTCCAACGGTATTCTTTACCAACGACACACTGGCACCGGTTTCAACGTAAAATAGTAAATTCTTATCGACTCTGGCTATCAGTTTTCATGTTAATAAACTATAACTGTATTCGTTACGCGAACACTTCGATAAATATAATATGGATTCGATTGGGTAGAACAAGTGGATCGGCCTACCTCACTCTAAGTATTGTTTGTAAGCATTTCCGAAGTAAAAGAAATCCTCCTCGGACGAATCGTATGCATTAGTTAACAAAAGTCGTAACACCTTTTAAATTAAATCAAGATTAAAAAATACCTTTTTACTGCTCTGAATGCATTCCAAGTCTTGTTATCAACGTATATTTTGTGATATGACCAATTTCAGCAGTCTTTTGAAAGTCACTTATAGTTGAACTGCATGATAAACAAATCACACAAATGTGTGTGCAATTGTTCCTTAGAAAAACTCTTTCAGACACGTTAACATTACAGTTTAAATAATTTAAATAAAGTTTTAACGTTGTTCAGTTTATATTTATTTTTAATAATCTACTATATGTTTTAGTTGGTTCTTTCAGTCAAACTAATTCCTTTAATTATTATGCTACGTTTGTTGAGTAGGAAAATTGGGGTCACGAGCGAGACTCGAACCCACGACCTCTGGATCCGTACCCCGGAACATCTACCACTTGAGATATCGTGTCTTCTGTCCTCGAGACACTAACTAATCGTCTAAACCTAAAACATTTTTGCATTTCCCTCTTTTTTGACAATATTCCAATATTCTCATAGCTATTTCATACATATCTAATCTAATAATCCAGAATCTAATACGATTACACGATATTTGTAGTTCTCCAATGATACTAAAGTGTTGTCTGTACAATTAATACTTGTACCCTTCTCACTTTCAATATCATCACCATCACTTCTTAGATTTCGCGGCCATAGCCTCCTGACGTCTTTACTTGTAAATGAAAGATGTACTTTAAAATCTTTTTCGTTACGTCGGTATTTCAGTCAATTGAATATCGAACTGAAAAAATCGGATCTACTCCTGATTCAATTTCAATCAGGCTCCGGTCGGCTTGATTGTATTTCCGAGGCGGAAATCCTCATCGAGTCGCGGTTGATAAGAGCTTTGCCATTAAGTGTGCCTGTTTATTGACAAAGACGTGCCTCATGAGTTATCACTAATTGCCTTTTGGGGAATTTGCTGAACGTACGAGCAGGATTTTGAAAAGTTGTGTAAGTCGGGAAGGATATTACGATAAATACATCATACGGCACGATATTCTAAACAAAATGTGTAATTCGTCGGAATTTTCAACCATCCTAATTGTCAAGTAAATAAATAGATCTTGTTCTTTCACCCTCTCTCTCTCCCTCTCTCTCTCTTTCTTTCTCTCTCTCACTCTCTCTCTCTCTTTCTCTCTCTCTCTCTCTCTCTATCTATCTATCTTTCTATCTATCTATGTATCTATCTATCTATCTATCTTTCTATCTATCTATGTATCTATCTATCTATCTATCTATCTCCCTCTCTAGTTGTTACCACTTTTTTCTCGTTAAATATAATTAATATATCAAAAATTATGAAAAATTATTACAACATTTCATCAGTTCTTTCGTTTGTTCGCGTACCAGGCCAGTCATCTTTATGATATGATTTAAATAAAATTAATTAAAATATTTTTTTAATATCCCCCTGCATTTTTGAAAAATTGTCTTATCCATACAAAATTACACAGTTAGTTTTCTGTGACATTTTGTGTGCTGACATTCAGAAACTGTCATTTGTTAATTTTGTACTTCTTGGTATGCCGCTAATGTTGCGCGTCAGGGTGAAAAGGGGGAAAAATAAAGAAACCACTCCGAACTGGATAGGGAACGGAGAGAGAATGGATAACACGAAATAAATTGTAGTGCACTGTACTTTTTGCCTCGGGGACATTTGAGAGCGATATCTCAAGGGTAATGGACCCTGTCCCAAACTGTTAGTCGCCCTTGGGCGAGGGGCATAGTTAATTCGGGCTCGGGTATATTTCAATAAGCGATTCCCATGGGAGAGATACGACGCCCAAGAAATTAAAACGGGGCCCGAGGGAGCCGCGGAAAGTTACGGCGACTTTTTTTGTGTGGAGAGCACTTTTGGGACACGTAGCAGCCTTGTTTTGTCTTGGAGGCGTTCTGAGCAATTTACCACCCTGGGGGAAGAATCTGAAAAAAAGTTTATTTATAAAATGTTTTGATTTTCCTATAGAAAAAACGAACAAAAGATCTCTTATATATCAGTTTATGTAAGTCTGTATAATTTTTAAAATAATTTTAAAAAGTCTTTCGTTTCAATGAACCAAATTACAAACTTCGTTATCGAATTTTCTTATAAATAATAATACAAATTAAATAAAGTATATAAACAATCAATTAATGACATAGTTATTGCAAGTGTCATTACCCTCATCCTATCACAAGATGTAAACTCATAACCTGACGTAACAATGATGCCAACTAATTTTAAATTTACAAAACTTCTCCCAAGACTTATAATTACCCGGCAAATTGTTTTGTTCACCTTGAGCGATTAAATCGTCGAACTAAGAACAGAGTGGAGGGAAAAATTCAGTAAAACAAAAGTCAAGTATTAAAGAATCTCCGGGACGGAAAATTCGTTATTAGGCAAAATTTGGAGTAGATGGGTAATAAAATTACATATTGTAAGGATAACAATTAAATAGGTAAAAGTAAAATTATTTGGTTTTACCATCAAGGGTCAAAGAGAAATATTTGAAATATTTGGTCGCTAGGGCAATGAGGTTTGTTGTCAAGTAAAAAATTCTTTATCCTTTGAAAGAGCCAGAGAATGTTTAACCTGGAAAGGTCTTGTTGTTGACACTTGTTGAAAATTACGATTGTTTTCTTGACTAAACAGTTAATTATAAAACAGGCCAAATTTATTATTTTATATTCAAAACATAAAGACGTACTTTAATTTCTAAAAAACTGATACAGATAGGGTGTTGACCTCAGTGAGTACAAGTTAAAGAGATCCGTGACAAAAAGATTTTAAAAAGATTGGAAAAATCACAGAGATCGAATACAGTCGGACCAAACTGAACCTGAAATGGAAAACTGTAACCATTTTTTACAGCTGTATTTTGACGGTGGTTGATTTTTATGACACACCCTCTCTCATTTTCCAGCCTCGATAAACGATGAGGCCGAATTTGTTTGTATGGCTACAGATTCCGAGAAAAAAATCCAATCATCCAAGAAAGCGCACCATCAAAGAATGTTTAGTTTCGATTAAGACATGTTTTACATCGTTCCTGGCGACAACTCTTGCAGCTTTGTATTTTCAAATAACTCAACAACAAACATTTGTATTTTGTTAAGGGGAATTCTTTTAGGAAAAATTAGATTCAGTTCGCTACAAGAAAAACACAATGTTTTCTGCAAAACCCCCGTTATTCTTTAGAATAAAAGGTTACCTGCTTGGAGGAGGGGGCGTAAATATGATTTATGTTAAGGGGCACAGTTGTAAAAATATTCAAAATACTCCTCAAAAACTCAAGTATTTGCAACATTTTATAAACTTTGTTTGCGTTGAAATTCATTCTATAGTTTTAAGTTCATTGATGAAACAAAGTTTATTAGAGTGAGAGTGATTATGTGTATGTCTGTGTGTGTCAGAAAGACAGAAGGAGATAAAAGAGAAGAGATAAAAATAGAAAGAGGGAGAGAGAGAGAGAGCGAGCGAAGAAGAGGGAAAGAGAGATAGATAGATAGATAGATAGATAGATAGATAGATAGATAGATAGATAAATAGATAGATAGATAGATAGATAGAGAGAGAGAGAGAGAGAGATAGAGAGGTAGAGAGAGATGATGATGATAAACGATGATGATAAACGATTTATTTATCAAACAATTGTGAGAAAAATTTATTATTTTGATCTCAAGGACAATTCTTACATCTAATGTGAAAAATAATGGTTACTAAGTTTATTCTACTTTTAATTTATTAAACATCAATTACTTCGAATAACCTGATTTGTGTGGTCAATATATTACACCGAAAGAAAAGGAGATAGAGAAATACATAGAGATAGAGAGTGAGAGAGGGAGAAAGAGAGAGAGAGAGAAAAAGGGAGAGAGAGAGAGAGAAAGAGAAGTACGATGCTATTCTTAAATAAGGAACTTCGTCGAATTTTGGAATATACTCGTTGTATATAATAGTAATAACATATTTGATTTCAAAACGATCCACTGTTTTGGGTTTATATTTTATAGATATTACTGAAAGGTCTGAACGGCTTTGAATCATTGCCCACAGTTACTTGAAAATATTAACTTCTCTGCTCCTTTGCTAGCTCGGAGCAATGATATACCATTTTATTCGAATTTTCACCGGACTGTGTATATTAAATTTGGAACTCTCACTTACCTTCAGTGAGTTTTTAATGAAATTTGTAGTAAGTGATATAGAAATATTTATTTATTTTTTGCCTAACCTTTCGGTATTAGCCATATACCTATTTCTCCGTGAAACAGACGAGTGCCTCCGCCGCGGGCAGCCGCCCCTGTACGCCACCCAGGGAGCTTCTTTTAAGTAATGTTTGTAAATGAAGTGAATGTAAATAATGTCAGATTAGTATTATATATATATATATATATATATTGACATTGGTAGGTCGAGTAACATTCGGTTAAAATAACAACATAAAAAAAATTAAAATTCTATATGACAACAAATATAAATTATAAATTTATTCTTTTTTGGGGCAACCAAAGTAGCGCGAAAAAGATAAAATATTCAAAAATTAAATTTTAATATGTAAGACATTATCCAATTTATGGGAATGTGTTTATTCTCAATAAATAATTATTAACCGCTGTTACCAATTGTTTTGGTGTAAAGTTTTACTTGGGACATCTAGACTAAGGTTAGGATTGATTAGGATTATCTGGACTAAATTAGGTTCGAATGCCTAGGAACTGTGTTCTTTCAATGTTTTGGACTCGTGTTTATCTTGATATTTATTTATCAATACATCATTTTATGCTGTTTGGTAATGTATCATATAGATGAGCTGTGCAATAGTTTGAACTGTCCCAGGAAGTTTTATAGCGCTGGCCGTAATAATGAGCATTTCTATACCAAATTCATGATTTTCCTGATATTACAATCTATCAATAATAATTTACGGAGAAAGCAATTGAATAAAAAAATAATCAACAATTCATGTTCGCCTCGGGCACAAACGCTCAAAAGAATGGCACAAGATAAGGTTGAGAAAGGGGCGAACGCGTGAAGTTAACGTCAAAAATGTTATCTGAATAAAATAACACGAGGTAATAAATTCAACCAGGTTGGTAGAACTGCAATCCATCATTTTCAGAGATATCACTGAGGTTCACGCCTAGCAAGCAAGCGGCGCGAGAAGGAAAATAACCGCTGTTTATCTTTTTCGCAATGTGCTTAAAAAAAGTAAGTTGGGCTAACTTTCCAAAACAGGGCTCGTAGGAAAATCTTTCTCGTAACATATTGCTTGACGTCTAGCTTTACAGCTTATAATTTTTCTATAAAAAGTTTGAATCAATTTTACAAACTAAAAGTGTAGTGTTGTATAAACTATGTACTTTCGTATAAGATTTCGTAAATATAATACTGTAGCCATAAAATACAGTTTTAATTGATTTTGATCGAACATTGTAAATAAATTGACCACTTTTATTTTAATAAGTATCTAAAAACAAAATCATCTGCAAATGTGCTATTCTGTGTATTTTATAGTTTATGTAATTATGTAAGAATAAATGTTCAAATGAAGAATAATAAGAACTCAAAAAATATATATAAAATAACACACATATAGGAAGAAGGTTTATGTTAGTAAAAACTTTTGCTGAAAAACTATTTTATTTAAAGGAAAACAATTGAAAGAATTTTTTAAAATATTTAAAATCCGAATAATATATACAATTTAATTAGTAGGCAATAAATTGTTTGCCGTTATTGTTACATTTATTTCATAGTAACGCTTTTTCCTATTAACGTTACCAACGTTCTCAGGCTCTCACAAGTATAAACAGAAGTTTTAAAAAATTGGGAAAATTCTTTGTGCGATAAACCTGTAATAGACGTTACCGTTCATTTTGATTTATCCACGCTAGGTTGGTCTGTCAGACGCGTTTTAGGATTTCGCCATCTTCAGTGGTGGGTATGCCGTGATTACTGTTTTTTAAGTCTTGTTTATAGTCCATAAAAGGTGGAAGAAAGTACAGGTTTGCCATCCCACAAAACTTAGTGGCATATTTCACAAAATTGGGTTTTCACACAATTTCCATGATTTTTCGTCACACTTTACCATTAGGCACTCCAATTACCATTCCGCGAGCAATGCAAATTCTAGGTTCCAAGAAAGCAGAACAAAAATTACATGAAGAATATGACATGCTAGGTGGGCGGAGGGTTCCTCAGCAATACCGACATGACCAAATTCTTACTGTAAATTTACAATATTAAAAAATAATAGTAACTGCTGATCGTACGAGTTGAAGCCACATAGCTGGTAGAACAACAGAACCGAAGGAAGCAAAGGAAAGCAAAGGCTTTAAGAATTAAGGAATATACTACAACAGGTGTAGTTAGATATTCTTCCTCCATCCTTTACGCATATTACATAAATAATCTAATGGACGGTCGATGAGGTACTGAATATTTTATCATCGGTTTCTCACGCTAAACATTTACACTGAGAAATAAATTCCCTCTCAATATGCACAGAAGCTATCATAAAACGAGTTGTGTATCAGTAGTGTATCCCAACAACAGCATAACCATAATTGTTATGTCGGATGGCATGCCACCATGCATGTAGGAACACGATCAATATATGGAGACAAGAACACTTTTCAATTAAGTGGCGCTAATCGAATGATCTTCGAGTAAATTTAGGAAAGATACGTGGGCTCTCCTAAAGTATGTATTTGAGGGTCAACTTCGTACGGCCTCTTTCAGGTGAGGAGTGATCCGATATCTTCGAGCCAGATTCTCCCAGGGCCTACTTTTTACGTGAGAGGTCTATGCAGATCCTGCTCATATATTAATAATATATTGTTCCACTTAAAAGTAATTTACATGATATTTGATCGTACATCAAAGTTCAACCGTATAACAGTGACAACATTTCTAGTAAGCAGAGTAACTACGTTGTGCCCGGGTTGAAAGTGCATATCTTTTTCTTCTGGCTGGACTATTGGCTGACATTAGCATAAAACGAGAATGACTCAAAAATTGAATCTTGAATCTTTCTAGCAAGCACAACAGTTTTCCGGCTGAGGTTGATTTACCATTGAGCCCTATGCTTTTCTGAAAGGGTCTGGGATCTTTTGACACTGGGTGTGACGTTGACGACCATGATGAACTTCGTAGGCCAAATAAACATAATAGATGGCAAACGGAAGATAACGAAATACCGTTTCTGACTAATCAACCCAACTCGCATAGACATGTAATATTAAAATGTTTAGAAAGAAACCCAGTAAATTAAAATTGTGCTAAAATCTTTATTAGGATAAAGTTTTGTTGATTATATCGCCGGTTTAAATAAGTTTTGTTTTTCAAATTAACTTCATTAAGGAATACTGTTATTGTAAATTCCCAAAATGTCATGTTGAAAGGAAAGTAATTCTTCCTTGTTAAAAACAAGACCATTTATTATAAAAATAAATACGAAATAATCCAAGAAACGGGGATTTCAGTAATGGTTGTAACAAATTGAAACAATTTCTGACGTGAAATATGCCTTATCTCTGGCATAAGCGTTACCTTCTCTTTGCTTTGAAATAAATGGTTATTTCCCAACCACCTGAGAGAAAAATACAATATTCTAATCAAATTAAATTACCCTCCTGCAGCCTGATCCTCAATTTTGTCTAAAGAGTTTCTTTTATATATTTTTCAAAACAAATTATTCGTTTATTTTGTTTGTTAAATGAGCCTCAATCTTTAGTAATGTGTAATAGAAGAAAAACAAATGTAATAAAAATCACATTACTGTACTTGAGAGACATGTAATATTTTATTTAGATATTATGATATCTTAAGGAAGATGTGTGTGAGGGCTTAAAGTAGGGAAAGGCAAGTCGTCGTCCTTCAGTTTTTGTGATTTTCGTTTCTTTCAAACTTTCATCATACTGTCAAGCATTTTTATCTATAATGACGGTACGAAATGTGTAAGTAATAATAATCAATTTTCTGTATAAATTATATACAAAAATAAGTCAAATAACTAAAGATTTATTTATGTTATTGTTCGCAAAGTTTTTTCTAACAAACTAAGAGACTAATTTAAAGAACGAACAGTTTACATTGTGCAATAATGACATGCATGTTAATCTGCAAACATATTTTCTTTTATAATATAAAATAGAAAAAAATTCCGTTTATACAGAAGGACTTAACGTCCAACGACTTGTTGGGTGTCGCGGATGAGGGGCCAAACCAATTTACAATCCATTACGCGTCCAAACCGTCGGCTAAAGACGACGCCCTAACTGCCCAAAATATAATTATATATAACAAAAATTGTAAGAATAACTCAAAACAATTATATTTTATCTTCTAACCTAGTAAAACAGTAACTTACTATTCGAACTATGTATACTTATAAAATGATAGCTCTTTATATGTGGGATAAAATAATTCTTATAATCAAACCTTGTTTACACTAGTTTACAGTCGTGTAGTTTCCCTTTAATGTATTATGGTGAATCATCAATAGAATCACAGCCAAACCAACGTTTCCTCACAGCTGTAAAATCGCGGGCACCCTGCCAAGGAACGGAAAGGTTTTCATATTCACTTTGATAACATTAGGAGCAGAGGTTCCCAAGTTTTTCATAGCCCTTGGGCTAAGTAGTTCAGAAATAAACTTCAAAACCCGTCACAACAAGGTCAAAGGTTCAGTTAAGCACATTATGTCGTTTACTTTTAACACAGACCAACATTTTTAATTTTTTAACAGAAATGTTTTTTGTCAAAATCATCTTGAGGCTACGTTAGTACGTTATTGGAAAATAGTTGTTCATTTTCCAATACTGCATAACCACATCAAGAAGTACTTACTAGAATAACTGCTTTTGTATACTTAGAATTTGACATGTTTACGTCGTGAATAAACATTTTCTTGTAAATGTCCATAAATAACATCACAAGTTGAAATGTTTGCACATTCTACTGTAGGTGTACTGGCACATGGTTTCTTGTTGGGACGTCTTCATTCAATTGGTTTTGAAGTTATCAAATGCGTTTCGGCTTTGCGGAGGAACTCTATTTCGTAGTCTATTATTATTTGTGCGTTGTTAATTTTTAATCCCGTGTACAACCGACAAATATCCCAATCGGAAATAAGCGTCATCGCCGCTGTCCAATGAGTCTAATTATCACGCCCCTAGACTACTGGCGGACCCAACAGTATATAGAGCTTACGGAGGAGACATACTTGGCTATTAATTTGGTACATAATTTATTATATTTGGATTTTTTAATTTTATTTC
This sequence comes from Cimex lectularius, assembly GCF_000648675.2. Lineage (NCBI taxonomy): Eukaryota > Metazoa > Arthropoda > Insecta > Hemiptera > Cimicidae > Cimex > Cimex lectularius. The sequence continues at coordinate 154,742 of NW_019392888.1, read as the reverse complement.
AAAACGCAGATGAAAAAATCATGGAAAAACCTTGTTTTTCTTCTATACGTTCAATAACTTGAGTATTGATGTAAGCAAAAGGTTATCCCATGTCCTGCTGAGTTTTTATTATTATTGTTATTATGATTATTGTTTACACGTACAAGTTTCGTCACAATAAGTAAATTGGAAAATTCATTGTGTAACATGATGATTAAACATAATTATTCAGAAATCGTGAGATGCGGTCTGGTGTGATAGGTTTCAGAAAAACATTTTCTTTATCGTGCCAACGATTCGAACTTTATTGAGATCATCTTCTGGGCTCAAAGTGTTTGTCTTCTGTGTAATTGTGCCATTCTTGCGTGTCGTGTTGAGAGTGCACTCTCACGATCACACCAGACCGCATCTCACGATTTCTGAATAATTATCGATTAACGGTCAATAATCACCACACATTAAACATAATGGAGGAAGCCAAACACTACTCACTGTACACACATACGAATCCCTAGGCCATTGCCTTTTCAGTCGACGTGCAGGATTTCCAGGCAGGGTTAGAGTGGAAAGTTGTTGGACGAGGGGGTTTGGTTATATAGAAAGGGTACTGTGTAATTTCTGATAACGTATTCTTACGAGTGAACAAATGTAATATGTTGGTCAATGTAAATGTTTTTATTGGAGAGTTAGAAGGGAGCATTAATGATTTTGGATTGAGAGACTGGATACGGGATGAATTTGAATGTTTGGTTGAGCACCAAACGTCCATTCCGTTGGTCCACATGGGACGAATGAGAATCGAGTAAATGGTAAGTTTGTGTGTTAACGGTTAGGTGAGATCGTTGGTTAAGTACACTTAGTAAAGGTTTGTAACGGCGGTTCATGACTTCTGGGTTAAACGTCAGTCTTTTATCAATGTACAGTCCCAGGTATTGTACTATATCAGCAGTCGGTATCAGTAGGTCATTCAGTCGTAATGGATGACGATGTCTTTGTGCAAAAGTGACTAGAGCACTTTTGATTTCGTTCACTTACATAGAGGAGGTGGGATGAATGGAGGTAGGGAGGGTTGTTGAATACCCTTCACTACTTGTCCGACGGTTTGTAAGTATTAGGTGTGGAGGTACTCGAAGGGGTAATGTTGGGAAGTTGTCGGAAGAAAAGTTAGGAACATGAGATTTTGCTGTTGTTTGCCTTCTTGCTGATGCTTATGTCTGGGCTCTGAGTCGTTATAGCTCCTTGTGATTTGTAAATCCACGGTAATTAACCGGGTGGCTCTCCTGGCAGTTGACACATTTTGCGTACTTCACACATTTCGGAAAGCGGTCACAATATGATTTTATGTGCGGATATTCCTGGCAAGGCGAGCTGCTGAGTACTAAATTAAGAGCGTCTCAGGGCAAAAGCTTTTCTTTTCAATATTACTTTCCTCTCTTCCCTCTCAAAGTTCATGCTTCTTTTAAAAATGCACTTAAAAAATTTAAAACAAATTTAATGGGAGGAAAGAACGTAATAAATCGTTAAGATCGGAATTACACCGTTTTTATTAGTTGTTGCTCAGAATTACTGGAAAAGCGAACTGACGGAGATTCCATTTAAACAAAAATAAAATTTTATCATTATCTTTAAGAAATATCTGTCATATAGCTTTTAAGTCCAACACACATTGGGCATCGCGAATGAGTGGTCAAACCATGTTACAATAACTTTCGCATATTATTACCAATTATAATTCCATGCCGATTTTTGAATCCGTGTTGTTAGGACGTTGCGGATGGCGGAATGGTTTGAATCCTGGCATAGTATTTTTGTTTTACAATAATCAGACATAATTATTGTAAATTGGTTTGAATCTCCTCGTCCTAACAATCCAACGGGTAGTTAGACATTAAACCCTACTTTACAATAGGATTTACTTTACGTTTCCTTTTTACCAAGCTCATATTTTTATTGTTTTGTAGGATTTCACGTCTATATATTATTTTTATATATTTTCACCTTTTTTTCCTAAAAAGGGTATGCTTTAGTCATGGGTAAGTCCAAGAAATATGTGGTTTTGGTAGGTTATTTATTTCACATCTATATTTCGAGCTGTTTTTCCTTTTTTTTCTGCCCATCATCAGAAAAACCTTTATAAGACGTACAGTCATTTAGTTTACATTATAAAATTGTTAATTAATTTCATTTACATTATTAGTTTTATTTTACGGTTAAAAACGTCAATATCAGTTACCATCGTCTTGCCTGTCTTCCCTTTGCGTTTTTTTATATGGTAGTTATCCATTTTACTCTCCTCAAAGTGCATGAGAAAATTGCAATTGAAAAAGAAAAGCTTTAATGAAGTCAACAAAACAGAGCAACGTGCGAGTTATAAATTTCAAAATCAGGGAAAAACCTTTAGGTTTTAGTCTTGAAATCTTCACTTCCAAGAGATCCGGAAGTTTTAAAATGTATGAGGCATTTACGCCATCGGCCGGGGAGGAGACAAGATTGCCAAGTTTAATATATTTGAAGTTTAAGTTAGTGGATTTTTTTTAAAAATTAAGTTGCAGTACAATAGTCCTATGACTTATGGAGCAGGATCGGCCGACCAGGACCAGGTCCCCGCCGCGCGCCCGCACCCACTCATTCAGCTTCATCATCTTCTAAATTTTCATGGTTGAAGATAATCAAAAAGAAACGTTTATCGACTTTAGAAATCCATAGATTATGTTGAAGGCTGATGGATTGTTGCTTATTAGGACAGATTTTAAGTTTATTGGTTTGGAAATGTTTGGGACTTTGCTCAGATTTTTAGAAGTTTGTCTCTTTCATTTTTGTATTCTGGACATTCAAAAATTATGTGGGAAGGATTTGAAGGGCGATCGCAGGTGGGACAGTTCGGAGACGATGCCAAACCGATTCTCTTCTTGTAGCTACCCAATAGGTCATGATTTGTCTTCAGTCTAAAAATAGTAGAATAGAACTCATTTGACATTCCTTCTGGGCTATCGCCTTCCGAAAACCATGGTTTTTTCTTCAGCTCAGGGAACAGTGACCTGTAATAATTGCCAACATTTGATGCGTTGTATTTTTCTTGCCACAGATTTCTACAAAACCTTTCCAAAAAGTTTTTACCTTCATCTTTAGGAATTTTAATGTCAAGGGTTGGACCTGAAGTTGCAGCCTCCTTTACAAGTGCGTCCACCGTTTCATTTTGCCATAAACCTGCATGCCCTTTCACCCAACACAATGCCACCCTTTTTCCCATGATTTTTGTCTCAAGCATTTTCCTACAGATTTGGGCAAAAATATAGTTTCTGCATTTATATCCTGGGGTAATGTTATTTATCCTTTCTACAATGCTTCATGAAAATTTAGAATCACCCAATTTTCGTATGTAATCGAGAGCGCTATCTATCGCAATTAGTTCTGCTGTTTAAACAGACATTGAAATTATTATGAGTGAAGTTCATATTTATTATATTATATATAAAGTTTCTTGGTTCTGGTGATTTAATTAAACTGGATAGCAAGTATTTCAATTTTCTGACGATGATTTGGAATTTTTTAAATAATAATGATCATCTCCGGTGCGTCACTTCACCACAGGATGATTAATAACGATACTATTGACAAGTTTCGACGCACACGTCAACCGATGTCACTACTGATCGAATGATAACCGTACCGGGAGACGATCGTTTCAACAGTCGACAACTTGTAATTATATATGTCGACAAATCACGAATCTCCTGTCGCAACTATTAAGGGAATTAATATCTAATGACGCCTGTTAGTGATCCATCATGAAGTACGAACCTTTAGAGAAACATGCTGGTAAATTTGTTGCATCGCTCCTCTGGATCGATATTATTATGTCAACGTCAGCTAAGTCTGTAATATAGGCAGCTTGTGTTAATTAAACTGTCGGAGCCTCATAACTCGTTTTCAGGATAAATAATTTTCTTTAAACAATGTGAAAGTATGACTTATTTTTGGGAAATCAAGGACAAACTGTGCAGCCATCTGGTAGAAAGTTACATTTTCCGTGTAGTGTTCAACTACGGATTAATTACACACCTGGTTATTAATGCATCCAAATCATTTTGGGCGTGGGACAATGTATTCCTTAAATATACAGAGTGTAAACGTAGGTGACGTAGTTCAGAAAGGGTTCTGGCAACCTTGTGAATAGGGACCGGGAGCGTCTGTAATTTTAATCGGCCACAATAGCGGTCAGATTCATGAACAGAACATACCCCTAAACCGTAATTACTCAATTCTAAAACACGCCAACCCCTCTTGTCGTCGGCCGAAGGGTTGTCTCCCCTCTGTGTACAGAAGGATTAATATAATCCTTCGTGAATGAGCGCCTTAGTCAGATGAAATTAAGGTGACGGATTTGACGCCTCAATGCCCTCTGCTGGAGCCGAGGAAAAACATGTTTGGAAGAATTCCAGTTATTGTCATTTCGTTCTTTTTCCAGTATATTTTCACTCTCTACTCTTTAATTTCGAAAACAAAATAGTATATACGGTATACTAAATTCAGAAAAATTCCCAGTTTTTCATTAAAACTGAAATAACATCTTATCAGTTAGGATAATAATAAAAAATATTAGCATCGTTTTAATAATGGAATATTCCAAACAATTCCAGCCAATGCAATTTATGTTTCACTGTTTCACCAGTGTAATGAAATTCTGTAATTAAAAAATACAGTTCTGAAACAGTTTTATAATTGCTCTTAATATAAAGTTACCTAAACCGAAGCCAGTTAAGTTATTAAGCCTCAACAATTTAATTTATCACCAAATATTATAAACGATTGGTCATACATTTTTATAATACAGTATTACATCATAAGACAGTAGTAGAAAGACTCCGCCAAATATCTAAACGTGATTTTGTTTTTCTTCCTAACTATCTGTTCCCTGGGCATTCGTGGTATACAGGCAAAGAAAAGGTTGCCATGTTGGCCAAAGAGGGATCCAACATTGACTCTCTAGGTCCTCAAACCTACTGCGTCTTAGCATCTTGCCACAAAAGGCATCTTAAAATGGATCCTTAATGAAACCAAAACCTTGTGGAATAATACCATAGGCAGAAGACACGCGAAGAGATTTATAGATGGGCCACCCGCAAACCTTACAAAGGAATTATCGGAAGGCAAGCGCAACCGAACCAGGATTCTGGTTAGATTCCTGACAAGGCACTGCCACTTAAGAAAGCACGTGCATGAAGAAACCCCGTGCAGATACTGCCAGGAAGAGGAGAAGTCCGCAGAACACAGTTTATGCTTTTGTGAAGGTCTATGTAGGTGCAGATTCTTATAACTAGGGCAGGGAAAGCCACAAGAAGATCCTACACCAACGAACCGCTGGCAAGGCTATGGAGGTAGATTGAAGCTGGCTAGTAAGTTATAAAAAACAGGGGAGCAAAATACATCTACTATGTACTCTTGGTGCCGGAAGCCTTGTGGCCCCCTTTATCCATATCCTTATCCCCTAACTGTATTATTATGTTTTAAGAACCAAGTAGTTCTCAACCCTACAGAAATTTGCCTGAAATTATCATAAACTTAAAACCTACCAAACCTCTGCACACCCTATCCACCTATCGTTCTATAAATATTCTTCCTTTGATGGGAAAGATCCTGGAAAAACTCGTCTTCCAACCTCTGTTTTCTGTACTTGATTCATACAATTAAGCTGAGATTATCATTTCGGCTTCTGACACATACCTACACTCTAAGTTACAGTTTAGTAGACGTTATCGCTTTCTTCTTCCAGAAAAGGAGCATTCGATCGAGTTTAGTATAACAGGATTTTGTATAAACTCAAAGGCATATTCCCCACTACATACATCATCTTACTAGCCTACTTTATCGACCTAACTTCTGGGTAATATACGTCTCATCCTATTCACCTATCTACGATGTCCCTCAAGGTACAATCCGTGGTCATATCTTTACTTAAAAATACTGCTGACATCTCAAATCACCCCATTACTTCAATGTTCACATTAATAGACAATACTGCAATCCATTCCGATCACGAAGATTCAGCCCTTGCCGTACGTTACGTCAATCTATCCTTGCCATCTTTAACCAGCCGTTAATAAAGTGAATAAAAGAAAACAACCAGGAGCAACTTGGATCTTGTATATCTCAACAGTATCTGCTACTCAAAGACTATAAATGTCAAAGGTCTCACGTGCAATCTTCATAATAAACTGAAACAAAAAGAACTTAGTAGACAATACAAACTTTTTTTATACATAATAATGACGATCAAAGCTCTGGAACAATAGCAAAAGAGTTTTCTACAACACACTAAACAAACATGGACTTATTCTGTAGAAATATACAGCATCAACTCTTATATAATCCAAATTTTAGATTAAACGCTCTTGTTTGTTCTTAATTATACTTTCACCTCCATATCCCTTACATTTCTAACGCCATAAAATTCCAATATAACAAATTCCATTTCTCACTCTCTGGCCATCCCAAGTAAGTCAGCATTCATCAGCCCCACTTCTTGACAGTTCCCAATACGTGCGGGTGTACATACACTCAAAGACAAAAAACAAGACTCACGCATGGCACATGAAACAAAGGGTTCTCGACGTCTTCTCAAAACACTGGCCCGGTTATCTGATTGCCACAAACCCAACCGGCAGGCATGTGTGAATGTACCAGGCGCTATTGTTGAAGGGTCTAAGCGAGATGCCGATTTGAGAATACTCACCTTTCTACCAGATGGCTCTCCGCTGTAAATTGCCTGATGCGGGACGTCCAGAGATTGGCTATTCTCACGAAGCCTTCCGATAACTGTTTTAGAGCTCATCTTAACATTTTACGGACTGTTTGGACCAAGGAAGCGGTTAAATGACAGTTCCGTAGTGCGTAAGAGCAATAAAACGGTAATCTCTAGCCGTCGCGCATCGCATTTGTCTTGCTATCTCGAAAGAATTATTTCCCTCCTTGGAAAAGTTAACTGAAATATAGTTTTTCTAGCCCATTGTGAAAAAGAGGGTTTGCTTCTGAACTGATACCTGAAAGTGATGTAGTTACAGTCAACCGACCTGATTGGATTTATGATCATGTTAAGACGCGATTTTTGAAGTTAATTTCACGCATTCTTCTATGCGTCTAGTTTTGCCTGTTACTTTTGCAAAATTTGTTATAAATGATACCAATATAGTTTTCAATTAGTATTAACTCCACAAATGAAAGAAAAAATAGAATACGATGCTATGTGAATAATAATAATTTTAATTAAACTAACCGAAACATTCTAGTTAGTTGGATAAAATAAAATAGAAAATACAAAGGAAAAACAAACAAATGTTAATCCTCATTTTTATTTAATGAAGATTAATGTAGATTGCTCATTTTGTAAACAAAAACTTTTTCTCGCATTTTCTCAATTTTAATTAAGTTGTATTGTCGATAGCCATGGAAAGTCATCATCTTGACAAGACGTTTGCATTATTATTGTGAGAATGAGTCATCGAGGTTACCGGCAAGTGGACTGCAGAGGCAGTTGTCGAATCTGCTTGGTCTCCTGCTTTAGCCCGATTCCGAAAGACGGGAAGTGCCAATAGAAGCCTCCTATTGCCCGCCATATCCTAAATGAAGTACAAGATGTTTTGGCAAGGCCTTTATGAGTACAAACGATTCGTAATCGTATGCCCCTTTGAGACTACCTGTAGCAACAGCCCGCCACCGGACCTAGGAGAGGCGAGCGCCTAGAAGAGAACAACAATTGGAATGCTGTTATGTTTACTGATGAGTCGGGTTTCTGTCAGTATAGTGATGGCAAACGCCGAAGAGTCTATCGAGAACATAGGATGCGTACAATGCGCCAGTTCGTGCTCCCTTCAGTGCAGTTTGGAGGAGGCGGTGTAACGGTATGTGCTGGGATTTACACTGGAGGATGAACTGGACTCCATATTGTTGAAGGCAACCTCACCGTCCGTTATGTTCAAGAAATCATTGAGGAATACATTTCTCAAATCAGGGATTTCATTGGCAATTTTCGATTTCTGGATGACAATGCCAGACATCATAGGGGCCGAGTTGTTCATCAATGTTAAGAAAAACTGGGAATTTCCCATCTGCCTCTTCCCCCATTGTTTCCAGATCTCAATCCCATTGAGCACATGTGCGATGCGTTGTAGAGAAGGCTTTGCGATCACCAACCGCAGCCAGTTGACCTGCAACAACTGAGTACAGCGTTGCAAAATCTATGGAGTGAAATTTCTTATGAAATCAGTGAGAACAATATTCCTAACAGGTGCACAGAGGTTTTAGCTAACAGAAAACTTTGTACAAGATATTAATTGTTTAAAAAAATTAATGTCTCCAGTAAACAAATTCATGTAATTAAAACTTTTTATTTTGTTATTTTTTAAAATCTCTAAATTAAATTTTCCTTTCGTAAAAAACGTAATAATTTCTAATAAATTTTAATGCAGTTTATAAAAAAAAAGAAAATAAAAATGCTAGAGAAAGTAAATATTACAAAATTGGCAATACCCCTTTTAATTTTTGAATAGATTATATTATTCAACATTAATACATGGTCTCCAAGTTGTTGAACATGTACTGCTTGCTAGAAGGACGGAAAATGTACAAATGAATACATGGAAAGTTAGAAACCTGCCTAGTCAGGGTAACAGACCTCAATGATTGGAAAAATCTAAAAAAGAAAAAAAATTAGACATGTTCTTACTATATTAACAATAAGTAAATAAATGCCTATTGGTACAATTTATTTAATTTTGGTTGATTGCGTTTCATATCGGTTTGTAGAGTAGGTGGTTTTACCTATTTTGGTGCTTTATTAAATAATATGATTTGCAGTAATTCCTTCATGGTTGAATAGAGCTATTTCTAAGCCATCGAAATCGATAAAGGCTATGAATAAAATTCCAATACAAAAGGTTTAAAACTATTTTAAGCCATTTTTTTATTCTAGAAAATATACAATTTAGCATTAATTTGGAGTTTAAATTGTACTACAATTGCGACTGAAGAACAGACGATATAGAATTGGAGCGGCAGGATATGAATCAAATTTTTTGGTTTTCTGCCTGATCGATCCTCATCAAACTCCAAAGAATTGAATTAAATTAAATGTCGTTGATCATAGCATATTTTATCCTTTATTATTTATAGTACATTCTATTCTTATTCACTTGAAACTAATAGCTGTAGTCAACCATAAAACCAAAATTCAATTGTCACCAAAAGCACTGGTATCAAATTTTGTATCTGGGTCTGCGGTAAGCCCGGTGGTTTGCGGCCGTTTAAAATTCAAACAGGGCTTGGAAAGCGGAAAGAAATAGGTGTTTCATAAGTAATAGACCTGGGTTAGCAGGCGCGGCTCGGTCCGGGAGGTTGAGTGTAAATCAATTACAGGGTAGTGTGAAGTCCGGTTTCACACTACATTTCCCAATCGGGTGAAAGAGTGCCTTGAACCGGCTCCCACTAAGCTTCCCACCGCTCATCATTGCTCTGGTCTCGTTTGATCCTTGACACCCTGGTCCTTTTTACTCGATGGGTTTTTTTTTATTTTCACTTTTCTCTTTTTTTCTTTAATCAGTGGATGTACTTTGTGCAAAATCATTAAACGAAAGGTGTAAGTCCTTTTTTTTCAACGTGAAAGATCTCGCTTTGAGCTTTAAACCAAAACCTGACGAGGAGGAGAAATTTGTTTTTGAAAAGGTAATATGAAAAACCAACTAATGTTAAATAAATGTTGTTTTATCTGTTTTTAACGATACAAGTTTTACAGCAAAGGTTTTTACACTTTTACGAATGCACACTTTACAAACACGCAAAAACACACTTTTCAATTTTATTCAAATAAAGAAATAAAAGTTTGTTACAATGTTAGGACTGAATCGCTCTTCAAGAAAATTTGAGATCAACTGGTAAAAAAAGAAAAAACACTTAAATATGTCAATCTGTTTTCCCCTGATGATGACCTTTAAATAGGTCGAAAGCTTGGCATTAGCAACTAAATTTCTTCTTCTTGAACGCCATACTTTGATCAAGAGTGTTCGTTTTATTTGTTTAGGCAGGGTTCAGTTTATGGCTAGGTACGGGAATGTTTAGGCAAGGTTCAGGCAGATGTACTAAACCTTCAATGATGGCAGACTGCTGGCTGAACAAAGCATACTTCGCAAGCATATGTACGGATTCCGAAATAACCCTGTGCAGATATTACCAGGAAGAAGAAGGTTTGGAAAATGACTTCTGTAGGCTGAGATTCTTATTCCTGGAATAGGAAATGATGGTCTGATAAGAGCCTTAATTATGCTCAACGAAGAGCTCTCCACAGTAAAGAACATTGGTCGCGGTGCGCTAAGTCTTAAAAAGGAGGGCTTTTTTTAACTTTAAACCTTAAACTGAATTTCATTTTTTATTATTAGGTAGTAAAATTTGGAGAATTTATAATCGTGTATTTATTGTAAAATTGGAAATGTAAATCGAATGTTTTAATTTTTTCTACTAATATGTTATTTTGTTAAAACGGACAAAACTTTATCCAAGCCGAACGGAAATTTACGTTTTGCCCTTTGTAGAAAGAGTAACTGAGAGTGTGCAGATGTTGCCAAGTTTTTAAAGTTCACCCTGGAGATTTTTGTCTAAAGATTCAGGATAGAGACAAGATGACTAGCTTAAAACTTTAATAGAAAATAATCCACGTTATATAATGTGACGAGATAGAAAAGTTTCTAGTTTTATCTCGGCTAAGTGTAGTTTGTGTACTGTATTTATTACCCAGAAACTTGTTTGTATTAACAGCTTCTAACATTATCTGTGGAAGGAATGTTACAACCAATAGGAATTTATTAAATTCTGATCTCTACTTGCTTTGAAAATAGCTAAGAGATTAACTTTTATTTCGAAGAGACTATAACCGTTGAATACAGTTACTAAATACATGTAAAAATGAATATTATTTTATATAATTATTTTATTTACGGAGTATTACGCTTAAATAAATAACCGTTTAAACAAGAAGATTTTAGAGAAATGGCAGAATAAATGAAAAATCCTGACTGGTGTCAGAAAGGTATCAATAAACACTGTCAAAATATCATGAATTTGTTGCTAGTCACTTTTATAAAATATTCTTAATTTGTTGTAAATGTAAATGCATTATTATTTACATAACTCAATTTGCGCAGTAGTAGTTTTGAATTATTATAAAAATACTTTGATCTTTATCAACTATCTATTCAATCGTAAAGATTTAGCCACATTATTTTCGTCACACACCTTGTAAAACATGGTTCGTTCGTTTAATCTTAAAGGAGAAAGGAATGAAAAAAGGTTTTAAGGTTATTTTCTTAGATATATTCTAATTGAGAACCGTCTCGTGGGCTTATTTACTTAGACACGTTTTAATATAATCAAGAAAGGGGGTAAAATTTAATTCACCTTGCACCTAATGAAAATACGTATTTTTTAATGTTGATTAAATTTCGAATAAATGAAAATATTAGTGTAAAAGTAGAGATGCAGTTTCAAATTTTGCTGATTGATATTGAGCTCTTTCCGAGATTGTTTTATAAACTTTGTTCAACAGATGTAAACTTGGCCCTTGATTTTAATAGGTAACACATTGGCCGTTTCAAGATCCAGGTGGAAAATTTATTGCTTTAGTGAATTGCTCGTTTAAATGGAGTCATGCAATCCCACAACTTATGACATGGCTGTTCATCAAAACACAGTAGTTAAATGGTTTAGATAATGCTGGAAATAAACCATTAAGGTGAACAGCCGAATATAATTTAGAAAGTCCTCTGTCGTTTCGTTGAGCACAACTTCTTTATTGCCATAGTCTAAATTACTGATATGGAATTGTCCTCGAGGCAATTGTGATCACAATCTTCCATTTTATCATGATGTATATAACTTATAAACCAAATGTAACTTTAAAGGGACAACTTAAACGACCGTGTTCAACCTATTTGAATTTTTCTACAGTCTGTGCAGGAATTATTCAAAAATGTGATTATATTCACTTTTGTTAAATTATTTACTTATTCATACCTATCCATAATATATTAATATTGTATGGATAGCAAGATAATACTTGCAATTAGCACATGTACATGTATAAAAATCTGATAGATCTGTCAGACCACTCGTGGTCTGGAGAGAAGCCAACCAGTGCTGGAACACCCTATTATTAAGTTCGGTCTAGAATAGAGTTAGAATAGGAGATCACCAGGATTATAAGGGTGAAACAATGAGGAACAAGCTTATGCTAATGGGTTAGGGTAGAGGGATAGATTGAAATTTTGCTCTGATCAGATCTATGAATAGGATGTCTAGGTATTTACATAGAAGGTTGATTTGGAATTAGTTGGATGTTTGAGGATTTGGCTGGCTTGACGTCCAAATTGGAAGTTATTTTATGTAGGAATAGTATAGATTTCAGCCTATTTAGTCATCTGAATTATCCTTAAAATATTTTTTTTTTGTATGTGGGTTCCATGTAACTAGGCTATTCGAGTAAACGAACGAAGCTCGGTTTAGTTGATGGATTACCTTATAGATTTTGTGCACTGGTTTGCAGGTTAGTTTAATATGCTGTATCAGATACCAATGATATATATTCCTATCACTTCTCTGACTTGTACCCTTTTAAACAGTAGCAATGTGATTGTCGATTTAGGTAACGGTCCTTAAGAGTTTACTGCGTCTGGCCCCTAAAATTCTTGACTTCCCCTTTTGTGTTTTTGTGAACCCATTCTGAGATGGAGAAGTCTACATTTGATCTCATTTATACAAAGTATAAATTGTGGGCCTTGCGGATCCTCCTCTCTCCTTGCCCTGTTACCCAAGATATTGTGAAGTTGTTGTTTTATCAGGTTTTTGGAATTTTTGGTGCATTCACTTTTTATTTTGTGTGAGAATTTTTTACTTGGCAATGCTTTTAGCATTATTTGGCAGTCGGACGTTAAAGTGACTTTTGCTTTCAGTAATTACTTTTGAAATTTTTTATGGCACAAGCATTCATAGAATGTATTTCAGCTCGAAAGATAGAGCTGAACTTCCCTAATATGTTTGATTATATTTCAGACTTTCACAGAATTTGCCTAATTTAGTTTCTTAAAAGATTTTGTAGCCCCAAATTTTCATCGTATTCAGGGTACTTAATATCCTAATGATGTCCCACTGTCATTCGCGCTAATAAATACGCTACAAAACATCACCTTACAGTAAAGTTAAAATCAATTGGGCACACACTGTATAAACATGTAATAACTGAAACTACGTTTGTGGGTCTGCGGTACTGCCACATAATCACTCACATACACTCCAACACTCACACTAATAAATACATTCATACAAAAAGGAATTATTACGCCAGGCCATTCTGTAAACAAACTTACGTTGGCGGGTCGGTAGGGTTCTCTGTATTGAGGGAGAGAAAATATTCTATTCTAGGATTAGAGTCCCCTAAGAATAACAATAAGATCTAAATTTTTTTATACATTTGGAACTTGAATTAAAGAATATTTGACGTCAACATACATTGAAATAAATTGATATAAAACACATAGTACAGAATATAAAAAATAAAAATAATAGTACCAACAATAAGAATTTAGGGAAAATAGTAAAAATAAAGAATACTCTGTCTTGTGCGATCATAATCCAAACTTAAAAGTTGAGAGAAAGAAGGAAACAAGAAATATTGGGTTGTCCGGAAAATAATGCAGGATTTTAANTGGGAAATTATTTTGATTAAAGAACATTGCTTTAAAGTAACTAGTTTCTTTTTTTTTGTTTAATACCAAAATCCTGCATTATTTTCCGGACAACCCAATATATTGCGGAACAACCCACCAATAAACAATTCAAATTACTCAAGATAACAAATACATTCATGCCATAAGTGAAAACTGCATTTAACCGTTTTGGGTATCCAAACAATTTCTTGCTGCAATCACTGCGCTTTTTTTTCATAAGTTCGTAGGCATTCTTGGATAGGCCACATATTATACCGTGCGCCGGTAATTCTTCATACTCTAATAGAATATATACAAATATAAAGTTACAATTTCAAATGAACGATAAATTTCCTTTTTAGATCAATTTGCAAGTATTTAAAAAATACGATCGACAGAATGGCGAGGTTTCATTTGCTAGAAACAATCTACATCTTATAAGCATGCTCACAAAATAATACAATAATAATGATAAATAATGGCAAATGGAATTCAAATATGGGAGTAATCACGATTGACATCTAATTTTTTATAAAGCGGTGTAAATATAGATCTGAAAAGTAGAAATAAACTGTATATGATTGCAGTAGCAAAAACATGTTATTTCTGAAAGCAAGTATATAAATATAATTTTATTTTAATTTCATAGAAAAATGCTTAATTAAATCCACTTACCGAGAATAAATTTAATATATCCCAACCAAATGGTCTGTTGGTGATGTTTTATTAAAACATTTTATTAAAAAACCAATAAGGAAAATATTTCGCAACGATTTTATGCGTTTTTCATTCTTGTCCAGGATTTAAATGTTTACAAAAATGTTGTCCGCGTCAAGACCGTTTCGTGAAAGTAAGTTCTGTTTAATCATTATCCTACAAAATGAATTGCCTATATTGGTAGTATAGCCTATATAGATAACAAGTAGCGCTACTTAAAGGATATAGGCTGGGAGGTGCTATTTCTTGGAATTCCGTTTTAATAGGGTTTAACGACGGGCCAAACCACTTTATTATATCTTTTACATATGTTACGGACCGTCATTCAGTGCTAGAATTATGGAGCTTTTTTCACTCACGAAAAAGTTAGTATCCATCTGACGACATAATTAATATTGTATTCCCCTGATAATGACCTTAAAATAGGTTGCAAGCTTGGCATTTCAACTGAATTTGCTTTTTTCGTCAAGACCATACCTGACTTTTGCAGATTGCCGTAAACAATCCATTTTAACTCGAAAGTTATTTTTCTTTCGAGAAAAGTCTCGTTTTTATGCCTAGCGAGCAACGAGATGCATGTTTCATGTCTCTTATCTGGTGACACTCAAGTATGCTTATGATTAAATTGAGCTTGTTTTACTTTTGCAAAATTCTTTAATTGTCATGAATCTATTAGTGCACTTATATTCAGTAAGAGTGCTAACAGTATCATAGGGATTTTCATCCCATGAAGAAACGTCAATGTCAGGAGCATATTCTACATGTAAAATGGGAGTCCCTATTGTCTATAGTCAATTGTATTTGAGATATTTTACTTTTCGTGTCACTTCAACATTCACAACTTTCTCCCGTAAAGCCCCTGCATCTCATTTTAAACTTATCCAACTGTAACTTGGATTATATCGTTGGAAAGACCGTTATAAGATTGATTGTTTGTTGTAATCTTAAGCAAACAATGTACAAAATAAGTTTGGACATAAAATTTTACGATTTTCCAAAGTTTTTGTGTAAAATCAAAATACTATTTTCTTGTCTCTGTAAATACTGACAGATATAGCTCATACAGAAAACTTGCCCCTACTTATGGCTAAAACACACGTACTTAATATCTCCAAAGTCAGTTATCTTTCAGTGTAAAATTTAAGATTAGTCGATAATATTTGATTTTTCGGTTGCAGTTTAAAAAATTAATTATTAAGATGTTGCAACTTCTATTAAAAATAATAACAATAGTAGAAAGTAAACAAAAAGTCAGTTGAATACAAAATGTTGCATAATAAAAAACAACAAGCTCCAACAAATTAAACGTTCAAAATGTCCACCTTCTTGAAAAATACAACCTTGACATCATTTTCTGACATATTTCTCTGCTCTCAATAGTTCATCCTGCTTCTCTTCTTTCATAAGAGCACAGGATTCCAAATCCTTTTTACAAGATCGTCCTTGGATATGACAGGTACGGAATAGATTTTATTTTTAAGAGTTCCCCCGATTTAGAAGTCTATCGGGTTTAAATCATAGATTGTTATTTTTCTGTTCAATTTGTTTACCAAAGAGTCTGTTTTGTCAACTTTTGATTATTTTGATTATTTTTCAATAGAAGTTTCAACATGGCTACTCTTTTAAACCATTTGTAACAGAAAGATCAATTTTTTAACTAAACGTTAATTTTGCATTTTTGATAACTGACTATGGAGAAATTAAAAGAGAGAATTTAGCATTTTTTAAGCTAATTAGTACATATATATGTAAGTAATTGCAGAACTACGAAAATTTAACTTAAATTTTAGAATAGACTGTAAGGTTACAATAAAAAACAAACGAATCTTACAGGATTTCTAATGCTCTTTCTATTGATGTAATAAAATTGACAGTAGGATTAATTATTATGAAATGCATGGTTTTATAGGTAAAAGTTATGCAAGGCTCAAATAACATGAAAAGTGAAATACCATGAAAACAACTGTAAAACAGTCTATTGACAATACAGACTTTTAGTCCCATTGTAAAATAACCTCCTGAAGTATGGACTATGTTCATGGGCCACTCAATATATCACCTTCATCCGGTATTACATAGAATATTTTTAGATTAAGTACATAAATTACATTATAAATGTTAATATATTCCTTTTATTAGTTAATTTCATCAAGTTATTTACCTAATTTACTAGGTTAGCTAATCATACAATGTTAATTGAACAGTTTATGAAACTGCTCTAAACTGAATAGGGATATTGCTATTTTTGTAGTATTTACTTACCAAGCATATTAATTTTATTCTTATTATAAGTTTCATTAACATATATTAGAAATTATTATGTTTTTACGGAAAGAAAATTTAATTATGGGATTTTGAAAAACAACAAAATAAAAGGTTTTCATTCCATGATTTTGTTTATTGGACACAATAAATTTTTTAATCAATTACCGTGTATAATAATGTCCTGTGTTAGCTAAACCTTTTTAGACATACTGCTAATAAGGTTGTTACTAATTTCACAAGGAATTTCACTCCATACATGTTACAACGCTGCACTCAGTTGTCCATGCCAACTTGGAAAAGTATCGAAAGCTTTCTCTGCAGCTCATCCTAAAGTGCCCAGTAGGATTGACGTCTGGAGAGAGTGAGGAGGGGGATACAGGAAATGACCAGGTTTCCTACATATTGTTGAACAACTCTGCCTCTATGAGGTCTGACATTGCCATCCAGAAATCGAAAATCCCTGCTAATGAGATCCCTGGTTTGAGGGATGTATTCCTCATTGATTTCTTGGACATAATGGACTGCATGAGGTTGCCTTCAACAATGAGTTTAGTTCGTTCTCCAGTATAAATCCCAGCCCAGAACATTCCACCGCCTCATCCAAACTGCACAGAAGGGAGCTGGAACTGGGGCAATTGTACACGTCCCATGTTCTCGGCAGAATCTTCGGCGACATCACCGTATAGGCCGAAACGCGACTCAACACGGTAGACAAGAATGAAACATCTACTCGGAAAACCAACACTTTGAGCACTGAAGATAAACTCAATAAAGATGGAAACGTTGGCACGATAAAGAAAATGTTTTTCTAAAACCTACGTCATACCAAATCGCATCTCACGACCTCCAAATAATCATCAAGTAACGGTCACTAAACACCACAAAAATGAGTAATCTTCATGTTTACTATTCTTAAGTAAATCCGTTATTAAAAATGAGGATTAACATTTGTTTGTTTTTGGTTTGCATTTTCTATTTTGTTTTATCCAACTAACAAGAATATATCGGTTAATTTAGTTAAAATTAAAAGAATAAGAATAAATTACATAAATCTCTTTTGAATTTTGAGCTGTTAAATTCAGCTAATCTGGGATGGGTTTCAGAACTGCTGTTCTTTCACGGCTCAAAGTGAAACTCCATATTTTATGCTGTTCCCAACAAAAGGAAATCTTGTTGTGCTGCCTAGTATACCATATATATATTGGGTTGTCCGGAAAATAATGCAGGATTTTGGTATTAAACAAAAAAAAAAGAAACTAGTTACTTTAAAGCAATGTTCTTTAATCAAAATAATTTCCCATACTCTCAATACATTTCTCCCAACGTGTTGCAGAATTTTTAGAATTGATAAAGTCAATAAATGCATTTTCCAGTTCCGTTTGATTTTTGAATATTATGTGTTGTAAGTAGTGGTCCAGGTGTCTAAAAAAATGGTAGTCAGTAGGCGAGAGGTCCGGAGAGTAGGGTGGGTGAGGCAAAGTTTCATAGCCAAGCTCCAATAATTTTTGTGACGTTACACGTGACACATGTGGTCGAGCGTTGTCATGCAACAAAATGGGCCCTTTCCGATTGACCAAAGAGGGCTTCATTACTGCCAATTTCTGATGCATGGTATTAATTTGGTTACAGAATGATTCAGCATTGATGGTTTCGCCAGGATTTAAGAAGCTGTAGTGTATTAAACCAAATGAAGCCCACCATACCGTAACCATTACCTTTTTTTGATGAGTTGGGGGCTCTGGAGCTTCTCCTTTGTCGAGCCACTGTCCAGAACGTCTAGTGTTATCGTAGAGAATCCACTTTTCGTCACATGTAACAATTCTGGCCAGAAATGGGTCATTTTTGTTTCGACAAAGAAGTGATGCACAAACATCAAAGCGCTGATTTTTTGGCGATCGTTTAATGAGTGTGGAACCCAATTTTCGAGTTTTTTCACTTTTCCAATCGCCTTGAGGTGGTCAGCGACGGTCGTTTTACTGACTTTGAGTTGCTCTGCAAGTTCTCGAACAGTTGTTTTGGGGTTTTCTTCCACCACTGATCGCAGAACATCATCATTAAGAGAGGAAGGCCTTCCACGACCTTCTTCATCTTCAAGGCTGAAATCTCCCTCCCGAAATTTTTTAAACCACCTTTGCACAGTGCACTCATTAACACAACCCTCGCCCCAGACTTGGTTAATGTTTCTAGCCGTTTGGGCTCCGCTTCGGCCGAGTTTAAACTCGTAAAAGAAAATCGTACGAAATTCTCGCTTTGACATTATAAGGATGACTGAATTATTTCCAAGTAGCGGAATGCTACAGAGGTAAACAAACAATATCATTTGGAAGAGGATTAATAAGTGTTGACATTCATACAAATGAGTAATCCTGTAAACGTAAACAGAATATTTTATATAGATTTTTTTTAATGAAAACTTAAAATCCTGCATTATTTTCCGGACAACCCGATACAAATATACTTAATCTTGCTGCTAATTCCAAAAGTAAAACATGAAACTGTATATAATTCATTATTCTTATAATCAAAAGATCATTAATATTAGCTTAGGGATGAATAACTTCAAAACGAGTATTTTTGTAACAATTGAGTTAAGACTCGAACATTTTGAAAGGTGAATTGTATAATTAAGATGAACAATATATTATTTGTTAGTTATGAAAATGAATTAAAGGATAGATAAAAAAGGAAACGTGCATAAATGTCGAGATGGATGATTTGAGATCAATATGAAAGGGAAATTATAGGATTTATGTCGATGTCGCTCGATCAAGATTTATCCACATGATCGTTTATAATTGGAAATGTCAACCAATTCTTCCATTTTCACGGTATGTTTCTAGATAATTATTTCCGGCCGATTTCCTCCTTGCTATTTTCCTTCCGTGCGCGCCTGGAATATGTTTATTTACGGAGGGTGTACCGGGCCGGGAGACGATTTTTGACACAGGCTGGTGATTCAGCACAATTACCGCCGGCCACCCGCCCTACCCGGGGGTACGAAACATTCCTAATCCCCCAATCAAATCGAGAAGCCCTGCAGTAATTGGCGGCCCTGGATTCCAACGAGGGGGCCGCTGTTTGTCCAGGCAATCCAGGAGATGGTATTGACTCCGCTGTGCCGCCGTAACGTTACCAATCATTCCTTTTACCCCGCACCACTTCGGCTCCCTACAAATCAAACCACGAAATCACGGCGGTTGTCTCTCCCTTAAAACACCGACTTGTTTACCGACTGATACTAACGTCGAAAAGTTGGTAAATAATGATCTAAAACGATTTTTCCTTTTGTCATTCATTGAAAAAATTTCGTGTTAAAGCGGAAATTGAAATAGTGCTGAAAAGTTGGTACAGTTTATTTTAGATCAACAATCAACATAATGAACCAATGGCATTTACAATACCTAAAAAATTGATGTAATATAAACTTCAAATTTATTGCCATAAGACTGACAGTGTAGGAAACAAAAGGTTAATACGGTTCACCGGTGGCAACAGGAATGTATTTTGGTATGTGACACATCGAGCCCTTAATCCTCCCAAATAAATATGAATGTCAAGAAGAAAGTGTATTTACTGTTATTGTTTATTAAAACTTACGAGACAGAGGGGCAGAGAGAGAGAGAGAGAGAGAGAGAGAGAGAGAGAGAGAGAGAGAGAGAGAGAGGGAGAGATGGAGATTATCAACAGAAACTTGTTAATTCTCCTGACCAAGAGATCCAGCAGTTCGACCAGAATTAATTAAAATTTAATCTAAAGATAGATAAGTAGATAGATAGATATAGAGAGAGAGAGAGAGAGAGAGAGAGAGAGAGAGAGAGAGAGATGGAGAGATGGATGGAGAGATGGAAGGAGAGGGAGAGATAGATAGATAGGTAGATAGATAGGTAGATAGATAGAGAGAGAGATAGGGAGAGAGAGAGTGAGAGAGAGAGAGAGAGAGCGAGAGAGAGAGAGAGAGAGAGTGAGAGAGTGAGAGAACGGACATACAGAGTTTGTACGGAAGCAGGTGCCCATGGGTCAGTTCGGTATGGCCTATTCTGAAAAGAGTGTTTCCCTTTGTTTCGTTTCAGACGGACGGAGGGCCATGGTTCCTTCCTGATCTTGATACGCAAGATTTTCTCGAACATTCCGTCCATTTTTTTCATCATTACAAAAACTGTTTACAAAACAAATTGTTAAAGGGATGTTAAGAAGTATTGTCAGCAAAATTTATTGTGCGCGGAAAGTTGAATTTTTCAATTTTTACTCTTTTTCGAATCATTTTTCTTCCTCTTACGAGACCTTCTCGCTGAGGTTATTTACATTTTCTGCCGACAATTAAGAAGTTACCAATTGGAAATTGAACATTGAGAGTAGTTCTTACGGCTTTTCTCGTACAAAGGGCCATTTCCAGCGGTTCAAAGAATAATACGGTGCCGCCCTGAGAGTCGGACCCCCACCAGCAAATGTTGTTTCAACCAAATAGCTTTACCCCCAGAAACACGTATTGCCCGTGGGATCGATGGCTCTCGTCATTTCCGGTGTAAAACGGCTCGGAAAATGATTCAGGGCCCTTCTCCGGGATAATGGTCCTCCTTATGTTTTCCCATATATCAAAGTTAAAGTGCATCTGACAAGAAGGATGTGCCCGGTTGTTTTTTCCCTCTCCAGTCCCTCCTTCACGAAGAATTTTTTTTGCCGCCTAGTCGCTTCCGCGAGGCTTGTGCGCGCCTTGATCAGTTCTAAATCGAATAAGGGACCCAGATGACTCCGTGACTCAGGGCGCTTTGTGCTCCAACGATAGGGAGGCTCGTACTCAAAAGAGTGAATTATTGAGGGGAACCGATCCCTGTAATTTTATAAATTAACGTCACGACGTCGAAAATCGTTATTTTCACTGCTGGGAGAAACGTGGAGATAAAAGTGATTTACCAGGAGCTCTGGCTTGAGAAATAACATTATTTCTACTCTAACGTCAATTTTTTTGTTTATTTTATTTTTAGTCATTTTATTTTTATGTGATGCTTTTGTTTCATCAACGTATAAAGCCAACAAGTACGAGCATAGATAAAAGGTAAATGTGTTTTTCTTATTATATCAATTAAACTATTACGAAATAATAATTGAAATAAGTAGACCTAATTTTTCAACAACTATCTGAAAAAACAAATTGATAATATTAATCTAGGGTCTAGAAGGAAAAATGTCGTACATACCAGGTTGCGCATAGACCTCACTACATCTACTTGAGAAAGGCTCATATCCGTTGTGTGTGAAAATGTTTACGGTAAAACAAATAACGAATTGTAAGGAATTGAGTGTGCAAAGAAAGAAATTTACCATTCCACATGACCTGTAAGTAGCCTTGGGCACAGCAGCGGTCACAAATCACTTTTCCAATACCTTATGGCCGTAAATTATTTAACTGCAAGGATTTTGTACGCACGTATTTATTAGCACAAAAATCGTGGAGACATACCCCTCCCCATATAGGATTGTCGACTACTCAGGCGATTACCCCGAGAAATACCGAAACTGTAACAGTGTGAATGATTTCTGGTGTTATTGTAATTTATTAGGGTGAATTAAGTGGGCTCCTTCCTAAGCATCACGGGGAACATCTAGTACTTTAAAGCAATGTGAATTAAAAATGATCTGGGAGAATGGAATTTGTCAGCGTGGATGGAGGGATTTCTTTCCCATTCATCTCGAGGAATATGAGCACTCTAAAGTCTGGTGTCTTAATGTCTAGTAGCGTGAATAAAGGGACTTCTTCCTCAATCATTCCAGGAATATCGAGTACTCGATGGCAGTGTGAATGAAGAATGATATGGGTGAATGTAACTTATTAGCTTGTATGGAAGGAATCCGTACTTTCTTAATCATATCGAAGAATATCGAGTACTCTGGGGTAGTATGAATGAATTGTGTTATGACTGTTATATGTTAGCAAGAATGGAGGGGTTTACCCCCAATTTAGTTAGTAAATTTTGTGTCCGTATTATATTTTTATCCTTGACAGGCGTGATCTTGAGGTAGTGAGAGGGTGGCAAAAAGATAGAGAAACGACTTAGTCCATTACATTAAAACCTAAAACCTAATTGAGGTAAATATAACGTGGTTGATCGTCAGAAAAAATATGAATTAAATGCAGAAGGGTTTTTTAAATAAACTATAATTCAATGAATTAAGGTTTTTAGTTGAGATGAAAAAGTAGAGTCACGAGCGGGATTCGAACCCACGACCTTCGGCTAGATACGCCGCTGCTCTACCACCTGTGCTATCGTGACTTTGATCCACTCGGACACTAACTTCCCATCTCAACCCCACTTTTTTGAATTTTCAAATGTCATTGCCATTTTTCAAATGTCGTGTAATCTATTTGATTCTCGGCGACAAATGAAATGGCCACGGAGAGCTTTAGTGAAGATATACTTCATTTAACTTATTAAATTCACTAGTTTTCGTGGTCCAAGTAATATCTTTCAATTAATTAAGGTTTTTAGTTGAGATGAAAAAGTGGATAGCTCAGATGGTAGAGCAGCGGCGTATCGAGCCGAAGGTCTTGGGTTCGAATCCCGCTCGTGACACTGACTTTTTCATCTCAACTAAAAACCTTAATTAATTGAAAGATATTAATTGGTCAAGCGGACCACAAAAACTAGTGAATTTAATAAATTAATATTTTTAATAAATTAATAAACCATAATTTTAATTTCAAATTATTTCGCTTTCTGTTTTTTTAAAAAGGCAAACTGAAAATATAAATAAAAAAGTATAGTTTATAAATTTTTGATGTTTATTAACAATTAAACATTTCTTTAGTCTTATAAATATCAAATATATTAGAACATTATATCTAATGTGTTATTCTGTAATATCGAAAATTCAATGTAGCAACCAAAGCTCTGTATGTCATGCTTTGACAGCTTGTAATGCCAAATACTTGTAACGTTAAATACGAGCTATGTTTGTTCTTGTTATAACGATAATCAGTAAAGTAAGGAAATATTAATTTAATCGTAGTGATTAGTATTTCTGTATTAATTCACTCATTATTACATACGAAAAGATTACGTATTTTTACAAATTTCTTGTTTGTTTTATACCTGTCGTAGTAGATGGGGATCTTTTCCTGTATTCCAAATGTTACTTGTAAAAAATAATTCTTTACATCCCCATAACGAAAGTGTTGTATACAAAAATCTACAGTCACACATTTAAACATAACTTCTTTTTTTCTACCATCATACAATTTGATTTAAGGTAAATGAAACAATTCACAAACAGCTGTAGTAGTTTGAGTAAGCTTACTAGGTCGTTACAAAAGTCTTAGTGCATTAGTTAATTGACGATATTAAAGTTTCCATTTTATTCCATATTCGACTCTGATGTAAACAATGCATATATCGTTGTTTACTTTGACTAATCCTTTATTTAATTATGCATTCTACCGAAAATGTCCAAAAAAAGTTGTCATTCGTGGTCTACGAGGCACTACTGGATAAAAGAACTAAGTGCGATGGGAGGAAATTTGTACAGTGAAAGGTGAAAATGTCGTGCATCGTAACCCTGCAGCGTTTTGGTTCAGGCGGTTCAATTTTGGAAACAATAGCCTTCAAGATAAGACTAGATTTGGTTGCCCTTCAGTGGTGGATGATACTGAATTACTCGAAGCAGTCAATAAGGAACCATATGCGACCACTGGAGGATTATCATCCGAAACGGGGATTTCAAATGCAACGATAATCCGCCGTTTATAAAAGCTTTATGTCCGAAATACACGACACAGATCATATCCCCATGACTTGTCAGCCACCCATGCTCACCACGGGTTGATATCTGTAAAGATGATAGCTTTGAAAGAAATTGTAAGGAGCGATGAAAAATGGATATTTGTAAAAAATCCTACCCACCGAAAAGAGTACTGCAAGACCAATAGGTTCAAGCAGAGGTTCGCCAAGATCGATTCCTGCCTATCGGTCCCCTTTAGCCAAAAAATTTCAGAAATGGATGGTGTTAGCATCTTGCCGCACCCTCCTTACATCGTACTATTTGACTATGGTCTTTTCGTGTCAATAGAGCATTTTTGAAAGGCCGGAACTTCCAAAACTACGATGATGTCAAATTAGGACGAGAAGAGTTCTTTTTCGAAAACCAAGGGCTGGTATCACCACTAAATTCAACTTATGGCAGAAAGATGGATTAAAATGGTTGTTAATGATGGCCTATATTTTGAGGAATAATTTTCATGTTTTCATTTTATACTAAAATTTAAATTAATTATTAAATCAATAATATTTAAATATTATTAATTATTAAATTAATTATTTATGCACAAAGACTTTTGTAATGACATGGTATGGTATAATGAAAATATTTCTTTTTTTCTTAAGATCTGCCACCCAAACCATTCACTCCAAAATAGGTACACGACAGCTTCCTAAAAATCATCATCTGGTCATGATTGGATAACAGCTAAAGTTCTGCAAAAATGTCCTAAAAATGCTGTCTGAATTCTTTATTTAATTCAATATTAATATGCTAACTGGTTTATGTTAAAATGATCCCAAAACCAAATACAAATGTAAAGCTCTCACCATCTTCCGACCTATAATTTGTTACCCATACCTTCCGAATTGTTCGAAAAAGTTATCCACAAAAGAATTATCTATGTTCTTACAACAACACGTTACCAGAGTATCCATTTGCCTTTCGTGCTCATCATTCCACTACTCATCAAATTCACAGAGTTTCTGCTTACAGTACCCCTTGTCTCGAACAGAAACTGTAAGAGACTGATGTTGTTTTAAATGTTTGTCAGGCTTCCGCAAGTAGGGCATGAGTGACTATTATACAAATTAATATTATTTTTCTCCATGCCTTTTATCTGATTCAATACAATCATACCTTAAGAAGTGCTTTGCCTCAGTAACCCAAGGAACAAAGACTTCTCAGGAAATGGGGGAAGTTTTTCAGATCTGCCACAGGGGTGGCACACTCGCTCCGCAGTTTCAATCAACTCAATTTTCACTTCTGTCGTGCCCACAAATCCGAATGCACTTACCACCACATACGCAGATGTCTCCGCCATATTAACAAGTCACTCCTTTCCTTCTGTTAGAAAACCACATGTGAACAATTGAAAAATGGAGAGTCTTTGTAAAATAAAGTTGAACACCTCACCGTGTCAACATATCACCTTTACACTCCGCTGAGACTTGCCCTGATGTATATATATATATANTATATACATATATTCAATGAATCTGTTTCTCAATCCGGCAAGGTTAACTATTAAGGACTTATATTTCATAGAAGGCTAACTTGGAATCCGCCCTCTTGTATAACTAAAAAACAACAACAGACACTTGACAAACTATTTAAAATGCTTCATTACCTACTAAACCGACAATCAAAACTTTTGACAAACATATTCCTACTCAAACCTATTTGGCTGTACGTGTGCCAAGTTTAGGGATCGCCAAATATTCCAATATTCAAAGATTGCAAAGTTTTCAATCAAAGATGTTAGAAATAATTGTTTCTACCCTTTTTTATATACACAATATCACACTTCACTGAGACCTTCATTTGTCAACTGTTTTAACATCTATCAAAATGTATTACCGACGTTTTTACAGTTAAGTAAAGTTCTAATACACAAATAAAATTACTCCATTCCCACAATTACCCCGTAGTTGAGTGAAGGGAATATCTAAATGATGAAATCTAGATGATTGATTACAACAAAGCGCTGCCAATAGGTACCTTCACCTATAACGTCTATTAATGTCACAATTAAATCCAATCTGCTGGTTGTTTATAACACGTGTACTGTTGTAGATATAAATTATTGAAATTTTTAAAAAGGTTTAATTATTAAAGGTTTAAGAATTCATGAAGCTTTTTAAGACTACATAATTAGTCCTCAACTATTTGCTTCAATTATATTAATTTTAGTCAATTTTAACACACCATTTTTTGCATTGATAATGGATTACTTTGCAAACGCACTCAATTATTGCCTGCTAATATTGTCTATGCTACTCAATTTTGATTGCTTAACTAGTTGCATTTGTAAATATTATAGAAAATAGTCACGTGAAATATAAAGTCAATTATAATTTCACAATCATATTTAATCCAGTTTCTATCTTGTAAAGTCTTTATTTATCGGTCGAAAATTATATAATTTTAGTTATTTAGAGTATTTTCTGAATTGACTTGTGGTTACCATTTGTATCCAGATTAGATTTAGCTTCGATTTCCTAAAACGTCTTCTGAGGGTTCTTTACATGATGAGATTTTTATCAGGTTTAAAAATTCATTCACTCCCCCCCCCAAGCAACGGCACAGTGACCCAGATGGTTTTGATGTTTTTCTTTTCCCAAGGACCGAATCTTAACGAAGTCGGGGTCGAGATTTGCCCATTCCCCTCACTCCCTTGAATAATTTGCATGTATAATTTCCATATTTGGCGCGATATTTAAATTATATATTTTGAGGCCCAATGGCTGGATAAAGAACAGATCCTATTAATGGGCCGTGTAATAACCGAGGCTAATTAGAACGGGAAAAATGGGGCGTTTCATGAATACAAACGCAGATTTACGAGCCACTGAATTTAAAAATCCCGCTCACGCTTTAATATTGAACTAAATTTACAGTATCAATCATTGTATTATTATTATAATTTGAATGTTCAATGCATTATCGGATTCTTTAGAAAGGATAGTAATAGAGTAGAATACATAAAGTTGACTTGATGGGTGAAGATTTCTGGTCCCAACCGGTGGAACATGAAAATTGAATTAGATAAAAATTACCTTAAAAAGCTCGTTTTAGCCTCAAACATAGTTTATAATTTAAATCGCATTGATAATGTTTGGAAGAAGTAAAGAAAAACTGATTTATTTGTTAGTTTTAGAACCGGCAAACTATTTACATTGTGATCGTCAGCCCTATTTTTCTTTGATTTTCTTCTCTTGTCTCCCTGGTATTTTCCTCCTAATTTATTTCGTTGTTTCTGCAGGCAAGTTATGATCAGATTAGTTAAGACGGTAACAACTTTTTTCTTATCTTTTTCATATTGCTATCCTTTCTGTACTTCAGCACTACGTCAATTGTAAATTAAACAACACAATTATCAAACACAAAAACTCATAAAACAGAAACAAGATAAAACATAATAGTCTGGTCTAATTAATTGCACTACCCCCAGAGTACTGGATATTCCCCAAGCGTAATTGAGTATAAGCCCCTGAATTCACGCTAATAAATTACATTAACAGCACAATTCATTACCACTACCGCATAGTACCCAATATGAGTAACTTGGGATAGCCCTTCCATTCACGCTAATAAATAAAATTCATGCCACAATTCATTGAAAATTCACAACTCCTCGTCATGAGGTAATTTGGATCTACCGTAATAAATACATAGGTTACAAAAAATCACACATATCGCATACCTGCATAAAGTTGCAAAAATATTTACGGCCGAGATAATCGATCAGCGATCTGTGACTGCTGCCGTGCCCCAAGGCCTGGCGTAGTCATTCGGGATACTGTTTTCAGACTTAGTTCTTTGCAGTCTGTTATTACGTGCTCTACCGAGATAATTCCTCCACACAACGGACATCTGCGTGGTTTCACCCATATTAGAAGGTGTTTGTGTCAGATCTTGGTATGGCCTAAGGATAAAATTTTCCCTTCTAGACCGAGCCTCCGCAGACTAAGGACGAAACTTTTGAATTGATTTGTCAAAGTTTCCGATTTTGTTTAAATTAAACATTTTCTTTTGATCCAGATGATTCGCCATTCATTTTTATTGCATCGGCTTAATCCGTTGAACGTAAAGCGAGGTTAACTTTGTTGTCTTTTCTATTTTTCTTTTCGGGTTATACAAATGTGCGCGGGGACTTTAGGAATGAGGTAAACAGTTCTTTGTGGAGGAAACAACCTCAATGATGGGACTACAATAATTTTGGGGGTTTAGACAAACGGAGTTTTGAAAATATCCATCCAGATTTATGCAATTTATCATTAAATTTTTATGCATAATACCGAGGATAAAGATCGACAAACATTTTTTGAGTGTGAAAATATATTAGTAAAATCTCGATATATTTTTCCTTTCTCTGGCTACAATCTTTTTTATACTTTTTGTTTTATTACAAGGCCATTTGAACGATAAAACTGTGAAACTAACGCTGCGTGAATCGTCTATTTTTCGCTTAAGTATGAAGCGGACTATGTGAAAAGTATATACCTACAGAAAAACTGACAAATGATAGGTTTTAAAGTAGTAAATTGACGAAATAAAACGTCTACTTGTTAAATATGAAACGCACATATTTCGACAGACAAAATAAAAGGAGAAAATTTGAGTGTTCATTTGTTTTCGACGGGGGAAAAAAAGGAAAAACGGATATTACCGTCGTTTACGTAGAAAAGGGGGCATACCCTTTGTCATTATGACATCAATTTGGACGGGAGCCCTCCGACACATAACGGATCGTCATATCACTCCCTCTATTTTACAAATCCGGGGATAGGAAACTTTTACCGATTTTCACGAACCATTTACTCCACGATATTAGCCACCCTCTCGAATATGCACGCCGGCCTCGTGTTTAGCCCTATAAATCGTAGATAAAATGTCATCTCGGCTTTACTTTTAGCTCCTTAAATTGATTTACAGGGCCAAGGGGAATGGGAATATTAAGTTATCCTATAAAAGAGACAAGTTCTTTGAGGGCGTACCAGACTAGAACTAATCTACGAGCAAATATTTCCAACGGCCTTATTTACAATCCTGTCCCCTGTCTAGTGAGGTTTTCTTCAATAAGAGCATTCCTGTACGTTGTAAATTGTATGGTTCCAAAAGGAAAAACAGTTATGCGATTTTCGTGCACATTCCTCTTCTTTTAACACAGGATCAATAACAATAAATAATACAATTAATTAAGGTTTTTAGTTGAGATAAAAAAGCCAATGGCACGAGCGGGATTCGAACCCACGATCTTCGGCTAGATACGCCGCTGTTCTACCACTTGAGCTATCGTGACCTCGATCCACTCGGACACGAACTTCCCATGTCAACCACACCTTTTGAATTGGATCGAGGTCACGATAGCTCAAGTGGTAGAGCTGCGGCGTATCCAGCCGAAGATCGTGTGTTCGAATCCCGCTCGTGCCATTGACTTTTTTATTTCAACTAAAAACCTTAATTAATTGTAATAAATTAATTGGTCAAGCGGACTACGAAATTAGTGAATTTAAAGAACAATAAATAAATTGATTTATTTCCACATGAACGGATTATACGAATATCACGCCTTTCCAGAACAAATAGCCCAAGACAGTTCAGCAATAATATGCTAAAAAATATTTAATTGATTCGAGAAAACTTAAGATTTTGCCCATTTGTAATGAGTTTGGAGAGATAAGAAGATTTTTGGAAGAATGTTGGGGTGATTTTGATGAGAATGTCGATTCAGTTTTATCAAATGATGGTTCCTACTGGTAGGTTGGGTGAATTGACAATACTCACCCCATTTTTATTATTTTGACAACCTGTTCATATGAACCATCATTTGAATAATTTAAGAAGTTTTTTGTGAAATTTGGTTGGATCGAGTAATTTCGTAGACAAAGGGAGCATGTAAAATTGCGAGTGTCATTTGATATTTAAATGGAGACAAGAGGTTTTAATTGTGCGTTTTTAATACGGAGTTTGTTTGAGCGTTTGGCTTAAATACGGACTTATCATCAGTATATCAGTAAGTTTTATATTCCAGGTATATAACATATTTTTATATAAGTGCCCGCGCGCACGTTAAAGGAAAAATAACTAATTTCTGTCATACAATGGAGATTTAACGTCTAACTACGCGTTGGGTGTCGGGGACGAAGTGTCAAATTCATTTTATAATACTTTGAAAACAAATAATTTATCAAAACTTGTTGGATTGTGCCGGGATTCGAACTCAGAACTGGTAGAAGGGCAAATAAGAGATTCCGGATTCCTTAATGGATAGAGAAAAATATGTTGAGACGCAGAGAATGATGGAGAAACAGGAAGAGAGAGAAATGATATATAGATAGATAAAGAGAGAAAGATAAATAAAGAGGGGGGGGGAGAAAGAAAGAGAAAGAGAGTCGTTATTTAATTATTGATCACGCATGATTCGGTCCCAAAGTTGGATAGATGGATAGACAAAAAAAGAGGGGGAGGGTGAATGCGAGAAAAACTGAGTAAGAGTTAGATAGGAAAATAAAAAGATGGGTTCAAGGTAGTTAGATAAAAAGAGAGAATGGAAGGGAGAGAAAGAGAGATAAATAGTGTGTGTGAAATGCATGTATTATTTGTCTGTGTTCGAAACCTAGCTTTATTATTAAATAATTCAATGAACGATTTAATTAGTGGTTGGTGATTTGGTCTCGCAGACCCTCTTACATCTAACAAGAGAGAATAAGAAAAGTGAGACAAAGAAATAAAGAAGTGAAAGAAAGAGAGAGAGAGAAATAAAAAGAGAGAGAAGGAGAGAAAAAAGAAAGAAAGAAAGTTAAAGAGAGAGAGAAAGAAAGAGAAAGGAAAGAGAAAGAAAGAAAGAAGAGAGAGAGAGAGAGAGAGAGAGAGAGAGAGAGAGAGAGAGAGAGAGAGAGAGAGAGAGAGAGAGAGAGAGAGAGTGAATATGAAGTATTTATTATTGTCCAGATTTTTAATCCTAGCTTTATCCTTAAATGATTTTATTACTTGATTGATCATGCTACATCACGTTAAGATGGTTGTTGGATAGGATGGGGGTATGCAATATAGGAGGAAAATAAAAAGAATAATTTAGGACGTATTAGACACGGAATATAGCATGAAACAGAAATCATTCATTTATTTCTAAGAATAAGCTATTTCCATGACGTAGACTGAGTGATAATTGTGAAATCAAGGGTCTTTTAAAAGATAATTAAGGATGGGAGACACGTCAGGGTGATAAACATCACACAGAACCAACATTGAAGATGGCAATATAGTGTCTGTACCAACCCCGGAAGTATAAACCAAACAATTGATTGGTTACGACCAAATTGCAAGTTTATCATTTTACAAATCCCATGGAGAAATCTCATAAATCGTGAATTTCCTTTAGCGTCTTAATCACTTTCTAATCTTAGATTTGTTTACAAATAAAATTATTTTTGACGCTTTTATAAAACGTTTTAAGTTTTGTAATGTAAATTTTTATTACAGTTTTATGATTTCCATTATTGTCGAATTACTTGTTTTTTGTATTTCTTTTTGAACGGCAACTTCATTATTGTTACTAGGCCAAATTAGCTCATGATCGTCGGCCGGTTGCCATTAAACACAGGTGGTTAGCTTTGTTACAATTTTTCCCTCAATGCGCCGACACACGGAATTGTAACTAAAATGCAAATTTCGCATGTCAGAGGAACTTGTGCGGGCCCTTTTAACAATTCAACAAGTAAACAAGGCCTCTCTTTACAGGCCCCGTGCTCAAGACGACGACGATTAATGGGGCCCGATCGATCCAAGGCTTGTGATATTGTACGAATCGTCTCGAGTACGACGATTCGTTACATTCACCAAGTAAAACCGTAGAAAATTTCAGGACGACTCGTTGAATACTCAAAAACACCCGCTAACAATTGCCATAAAATCCTAAACATCCATAAATTAAAGAAGGAATGGTGTATCATGATTCATATTTTATTACAGGAAAAATATAAATGGTACGTGTTAAATTACACTTAAAAATTGAAAATTATGAATGGCCATTTCTTCCGCTTCATTACAATATGGAAAAAGCGATACGATCATCGATCTTGATGGAGATCTATAACGAGAGTAAACGTAATAGAGATAGGATCAAACTTCTGATAGTTTATCAACGAAATCGAGAAATATTGATCTACAAGGGGTTGAAACGTTTTTCCAACTAGTGCCATTATTATGACCCTGCGCGTGCCACGCCCTATTCAGAGTGGTTTTTATTATTGACCGATCACATTACAATTTAAATAGATACTTTTAAAAAAAAGAAGTAAATTCTGTAAACTCAAAATATACAATATTATGGATGTAGTGTTGGATTGTTTTTATCCCATTTTAAAAATATTTTATAAAGAGGTAAATGGACTCTATCCTGAATCATCCAAAATGCATTGTACAAAATAACACGCTAATTACAGTAGAGTCTATAGTGAATAATGTGACTCAGGTTCCATTAGCGAGAATAAACGGACCCCAAAATTTTATCTTTCGCGAATCACATAGCAAATAATTGCACACCTCACCTAATGAATATCGGACTATATTTTGTTTCTGCGGTTAATGTGTGTTAATAAAACGATTTTACAGTCCTGTTCTCGCTTATAAAACTCGAAAAAGTCCTATAATTCCGCCGTTTATTTCATCCGTTGAGCTATTAGCACCAAACTGACCGCAATATAAAAGACAATTGCCGATTTGGCTTTCTCGCTATGAAAGTGGTCCGAGAGTGATAAAGAGGCGTTTATTGGAGTTGAAAGATCTATCCGGTTTTATAGACAGTTCCACCACCGAGGGGCGGGATGTAAAGACTTCTAACTCCACGGTTTATAGACAAATACGCGTTTTCGCCCCCTTTCCGTAGAAGCATGGAGCTATAAATTATATTTAAAATGTTCCCCATTCGTCACTTTTGTACTTAGAGTTTGCGCCTCTGTCACATTCCAGCTGATATATGCCGTTTGGCAATAAGCTTTTCCGCGTTTTCTCGTTTATCGGCACCAATTTTTCTCTTTCCGGGAGTTTGAAATGTGGCCATTTGGATGGGTTTCCTTTAATCAATAAACAGCTGTTGCGAACTGCTTTTATTGGCGTTGATCAAGCTTAAGTTTAACCGTTTAGTTGATTTATAACCTTAAGCCCTAAAAAAAAGTTAAACTTTGTCACAACCGGAAATCTTATTTGACCTTTCAAAGTTTGATACAAGTGATTACAAACAAACATCAATTCAATTAGGTCAATTTTGTTTGATTTGTTTGTGTTAGCTATAAATTTTCAGAATGCATGTTTTATCTACTATTGTTTCTATGGTTTATGATAACTTTTAGCTCTTAAAAACTATAAAATAATTTAATAGACACAAGAAGACATAAGAACAATTTTTTTCTGCCCGGCGAGCTTCCTTGGTTATTGCGTTTTCTCATTGACAAAATTTGGTTTTCCATGCCTTGCAATCTTACTTTTTTTTGGAACTTCTGTGACTGTATTATCATTTTTACTTCGCCCTACCACGTATGGTCAAAGGCTTTGCAATACATTTACACTCGTACATGTATATTGTGACCTAAACTAAGTTTGGCGGGTCTCAAGGTACTCGATATTGTTCTGTGGACCCGCCATCATTCACGTTAATAAATAAATTCTCACTAACCAAATACTTTCTTACAATACGTATAATTCAATCTAAAAAATACATTAATAATAATACGTACAGATAAATTTTGGGGAGTCATTGTGGTATTTGATCCCCCTTCAGTCTAAAAACAATTACCCTTATAAACTAACCTAATTTGGTAGAATTATGTGGTAGTCCAAATTCCGCTACAAATCTACACACACACACACACACACACACACACACACACACACACACACACACACACACACAAACAAACACACTCAACCTATTACACTAATAAATACATTCATTCAGGACGATAAAATAACTGACCTTGTTGTCCTTTGGGGTACTCTACATTCCGAAACCATTCATTCTCGCTAATAAATACGTTTATTCTAGATAGGCAAATCCACGTTTCGGAAGGTAACAAATGCGACCATATGCATTAATACGTTTCAGATATCCAACCAATTTTTGTTGACTGCTGTGTTTTAGAAAGTATTTGAGATTCATAAATAAGTCCTTTTTTAAATCTTTCGTTTTTGTTCATGATCTCCTGTATGACCAATGGTTTTCTCTTTTAAATTCATCAGTCTTCATGGCCAAGCGTTTTGCCAATCTTATCAACATACATTTTTTTAATTTTGGGATCCCTTTGGCTCGGTCTACTTTCCCGTCGGCTTCGTAATCAATACGATAATGATTTCTTTAATTAATTAATTTTTTCCTACTTCTTGGATTAGTGAGTCCTTGCAAAAGATATTGCTATATCTTTGCCATTTCCTTTTTTCATATTCACCAATATTTAAATTTATTTTTCATTTAACTTAAAAGATTTTTTCATCTCAAGC
Source organism: Cimex lectularius (assembly GCF_000648675.2). NCBI lineage: Eukaryota > Metazoa > Arthropoda > Insecta > Hemiptera > Cimicidae > Cimex > Cimex lectularius. The sequence goes on along the minus strand of NW_019392888.1, from coordinate 119,787 downwards.
GAGACCTTAGACAAAAAGAATAATTAACTAAAATAATCAATATGGTCAATTATGACCGCTAAACATTTATGAATTAATTTTAAAATATATTGAACAATTCAAAATCAGTTGGAAAATAATGTGCATTTATCGTATTTGATGGAGCTAACAAAGCATTAAGAGCTTTGATTATGTTCCAGATGGCAGAGCATGACTTTTAATTGATTCTTTGTTGTTACATCAATATTTTGCATTGACCAGCAGGAATAAAGGCATGTCATGCCCATCCGCCATTTCTTTGCTGGAAAACTCAAAGCAGCCTTGGAAAGTGCCATACACCAAATTTTTCAAAGTTTCGAGAAACCGCTGCTCTCATCGGGAATTGAAGTTTTTTTTAAAAATTAACGATTTACTGAACTCTCGGAAAAAATATAATCACTCATTGTCCCCAAGCTGTGTATATCACTCCCACAAATCCTAATTCACAGAGTCATTGCTAATTCACATTAACGAACAGAAAACTAAATAAATACATTTTGCACAGTATGCAACAAGGAGAATCTCTTTCACAATTTTCTCCACTGCTTTCTCTATGCAAATCTTAAAAAAGACTAATTTACTATTAGTATATGTTAATCAAAATAAGCAAAGAAATTCCTGTGATAAATGAGATCTTAACGTCCAACTATCCGTTAAGATTCGCGGACTGGAAGTACGAATAATATGGTATCAAAGATGAAATTTTATGTTCTGCCTTAAATAATAATTTCTGTCATCAAGTAAAGTTATTCTTTCTTTTGTCATTATAATCCTACAATCGAGACTTTTATTTTGTGGGAATGTTTTTTAATTTAGTTCGTTTGGCTTTTTGTTAAATGAGTTTGCGCAAAATTGGTAAAAATACGTATATAATACACAAAAATAACATCTTCTTACGCGCAGAATATTAATTTTTAATTTATAATTTTACTAATAATAGTTAGTTATACACTTTATATTAGCACCAGACCCTTGAATAAAAGCAAGCGCATATAATACAATAAAAATATTTCCTTAACTATCCTCGTCGTGCTTATAACTCCGAAGCTCCTCCATCTTTGGTACAACGACCTTGGTACATCGTTTTATAAGGACAAAAGTTATAAAACTATCAAATTGAAATTATTCCAAAGAATGGTTTTTATATCAAAATCAGTCAGTGTCTGAATGGTAAAACTGGGAGAAAAAGTCTTGTTTTTTTTTTATTTTAAATTGTTATAGAAAATTATTAAAAACAAAGCATCCTTGTATATTACTACAAGATTAATGTATAATTACACATAATATACGTTAAAAAAACTATATGTGGAATTTGTCCGAATAGTATTGACTCAACTTGCAATCGAATAGTTAAATATGAACATTTGCAACAAAGTAAAGAAAAGAAAAGCTGTTTTGTGTAACTTTTTGTACCTTGCTTTGCTTGTTAAAACGCAAACGCTTATGTTTCGATTACTGAAAACATTTCCTTATATTTCTTAGTAATAATACTTATTAATAATTTTACAATAAAAATTAATTTAAAAAAACAAGCACTTAGATAGGTCACTGTTTTACCTTTGGACCCATATCTGCCCGGGTAGTCCTGCCATTCATGTTACTTTGATGAAGAGATCGGTAGTAATTGTCAGTTCAATATATGCTTTGAAATTATGCCATGACGTATATAAATAGAAAAAAACAACCCCTAAAAATCCTTATGATTATCCCTATGACCCGATCAATATTGCATGTACTAAATATTCAAAAAACAAAATAAACTTTTTTGAATGTTTTTATCCTTTCGCTTTATCCTTACGTTGAACAACTATTTAATATTAAATTGGGAGATTTCTCTATGTTGTCTGCGTAAGGATGAATCTGAAATTCGAAGTTACCGATCATTTTGGTCTTCCCATCTTCACTGGGCTGGTTCAAAAAAAACCAACGATGAAATATAGAAATGTGTAGAGATTAATGACCGATAATCGATAATAATTCACATATCGTGAGATGCGGTCTGGTGTGTTGTAGGTTTCAGAAAAACATTTTCTTTATCGTGCCAACGTTTCGATCTTTATTGAGATCATCTTCAGGGCCTGGGATTTACAAACATTGTTTACATTTAATAAATAAAAATACTTTGATTGAATATAAAATATATTTTGCATTGTATAAATTCAGTTTTCCACATCCTAAATGTATTTGTTAAATGTAAACAATGTTTGTAAATCCCAGGCCCTGAAGATGATCTCAATAAAGATCGAAACGTTGGCACGATAAAGAAAAT